>NW_022265970.1:68688-76188 GCF_002021735.2 Oncorhynchus kisutch | reverse complement strand
GTTGTCCCAGCCAGTCCTGTTACCTCCCCAGTCTACATCCCAGCCAGGGGAATAACCACAACACTGTTGTCCCAGCCAGTCTGTTACCTCCCCAGTCTACATCCCAGCCAGGGGAATAACCACAACACTGTTGTCCCAGCCAGTCTGTTACCTCCCCAGTGTCCATCCCAGCCAGGGGAATAACCACAGCACTGTTGTCCCAGCCGGTCTGTTACCTCCCCAGTGTACATCCCAGCCAGGGGAATAACCACAACACTGTTGTCCCAGCCAGTCTGTTACCTCCCCAGTGTACATCCCAGCCAGTCTGTTACCTCCCCAGTGTACAGCCCAGCCAGTCTGTTACCTCCCCAGTGTACATCCCAGCCAGTCTGTTACCTCCCCAGCGTACATCCCCAGCCAGTCTGTTACCTCCCCAGTGTACATCCCAGCCAGTCTGTTACCTCCCCAGTGTACATCCCAGCCAGTCTGTTACCCTCCCCAGTGTACATCCCAGCCAGTCTGTTACCTCCCCAGTGTACAGCCCAGCCAGTCTGTTACCTCCCCAGTGTACATCCCAGCCAGTCTGTTACCTCCCCAGCGTACATCCCAGCCAGTCTGTTACCTCCCCAGTGTACATCCCAGCCAGTCTGTTACCTCCCCAGTGTACATCCCAGCCAGTCTGTTACCTCCCCAGCGTACATCCCAGCCAGTCTGTTACCTCCCCAGTGTACATCCCAGCCAGTCTGTTACCTCCCCAGTGTACATCCCAGCCAGTCTGTTACCTCCCCAGTGTACAGCCCAGCCAGTCTGTTACCTCCCCAGTGTACATCCCAGCCAGTCTGTTACCTCCCCAGTGTACATCCCAGCCAGTCTGTTACCTCCCCAGTGTACATCCCAGCCAGTCTGTTACCTCCCCAGTGTACATCCCAGCCAGTCTGTTACCCTCCCCAGTGTACAGCCCAGCCAGTCTGTTACCTCCCCAGTGTACATCCCAGCCAGTCTGTTACCTCCCCAGTGTACATCCCAGCCAGGGGAATAACCACAACACTGTTGTCCCAGCCAGTCTGTTACCCTCCCCAGTGTACATCCCAGCCAGTCTGTTACCTCCCCAGTGTACAGCCCAGCCAGTCTGTTACCTCCCCAGTGTACATCCCAGCCAGTCTGTTACCTCCCCAGTCTACATCCCAGCCAGGGGAATAACCACAACACTGTTGTCCCAGCCAGTCTGTTACCTCCCCAGTGTACATCCCAGCCAGGGGAATAACCACAACACTGTTGTCTCAGCGCCAGATATGACAGAAACAACAACAACTAAAATCTGCAACTTCATGCACATCAACATGTCTTTGCAAAGGCCTTTGAATGTTTACTTAATGACTGCAGATCACAGTGAGTTGAGTTCTGCTGGTGTGTGGTAGAGAGAGCACTTCATCTACAGGCAGGGGGACAGGTATGACACAACACTGTCCTTCTGCCAACCTGGACCTGCCAGACAGACTGACACCACACCCCAGTCTGTGTCCTTGTCTAAATGAAGTATGGGCAAACCTTCCCCTTCAGTCACCAACTCCTAGGCCAGGCTTTACCAAATCTCGTTTCTAGGGGGGAAACATGACTTGCAAACATACAAAATAATGCTAGAAAACAACCTCGAGATTTTGGATACAAATCTTCATTTCAATCATTAAATCTTTCATTTCAATAAATTGCATTTTATGGAGCGCCAGTCCCCAAAATGATGTCTGAATCATGAAGGAGTTCATTGATTTGTCCTCCTGGGGCAGCATTAGAGGAACTTCTAATCACAACTGATCACAACTGTAGACCATCTATGGACCATCTAATATACAAGCTTCTCAACCTGTGTTCAAGAGTCATGTATGTTATTTATAATAGACTATTATCCAATTATTATTATTAGCATTATTTTCAGTATCCAAATCATTATAATCATTAGCCACATTCTTATAATTATTATTACTTTTGTATCATTTTATCCAAGAAAGCACATAGGAAAACATTATTTAAAAAGGTGTAAACTACAAGTGTTTCGTTTCCTACCTGAATGTTGTTCAGTTTGTGATCTGAGGAGCTGTACATCTCACATTCCCCCATCGCTCTTCGGAGGAAAGCGTTCACAACAAAACTGTCTCCTACAAATCGGGGGCGAATTATAATGACTATCAATGATATTAACTTGTGTCTAGATAATAAGATAATGTAAGGTTTAAAACAAGGTTTAATGCGTTATTTCTAAAGGATGATAGAGGGTTATCCTCACCTTCGGGGTTCTCTCTACGTTTGCCCGCTTTAGATCACAGCACAATATGGACATTCAAATGAGAAATTCGTTACAATGTGAACAAAATATTAATTAATGATCAATCAGTATGGAATACTCATATAAAATTGTTTATAAGAGATATATCTTACCATGTTTGGACTGAAGTTTCCCCATTGCTACGTCCCTTTTTCCTTGATTAATGAACAGCTCTTTACCAATCCGTCATGGATAACCCAGTCTGCTGGTCAACATTGTCACATTGTGTCCGCGTTTTTGCAAGAAAATAGTCTAATTTAACTTTCTCCAAGCGCATTCAAAATAACCAATATACACACGTGTTTTCTTTTGCTGTACAGAAACAACGCTCTTTCTCTCAAAACAAATCCCGAGAGAAGGGAGACTACAGTCGACTTGCACTTTAGCGTCAGACAAGCCAACTGACTGACTGAATGGAAGAATGTGTGTCCGTCTGGCGGTAGCGTAGCGCAGAGCAGGAGGCGCTCAACACAATCTAAGTAGTAGGCATGGCTGTAGGTACACCCTCAAAGTGTCTGCTAAATACCGTCCCCTGTTGGACTGATTTCAAACAGGTATTTACTTTTGCTGGTGATTTTGTTCCAGTATAACAACAAAAAACAAAAAACAAAAAATAAAATGTCCACCTGTTTGGCAGATGTTATTGCGGGTGTAGCGAAATGCTTGTGTTTCTAGCTCTAACAGTGCAGTAATATCTAAGAGTAATATCTAACAATTTCACAACAATACACACAAATCTAAAGTAAATGGATGGAATTAAGAATATATGAATAGTGGGTGAGAAATGTCAGAGCGGCATAGACTTAGATACAGTAGAACAGGCGTAATGCTGGTAGTGCTGGTGAGTTTCCGCTGCTCTGATATCCACTAGTTCTCCCAGGCTGTGTGTAATAAAACACCAAACAAATTCTGGCCTAATAATGTAAGAAATAACACACAAAAAACGAAATAATGCAAAAGACAGTATATTTAGATATTAGGCCATGTTTGTTCCATACTGTTGAATCAGCATAGGTGAGCTCTTGTAACTTGACAATTTCCTAATGTTTCAATATCAAAGCCTGCTAAGTATTAAAAAAAAGATAGTGATAACTAACCTTATTCATTTGGGAGTATAATATACAAAGAGAGTATGATGTCTGTCAGAATGTAATGTCAGCCTTTGTGTCACACTCTATCCTCAACATCTGCATTATCAACAGTGCTTGACTTGGGCACATCGGAGCTGAGTACCGGTACCTATATTTACGTCCAAATCATGCACTGATTATCAAAGTCTACGTCCCAAATAGCACCCTAGAATTATTTTTCCTGGAAACCGCCGATGTTGAATTTCATTGAATTCTACATCAGGCATCAATGAGCGTTTGGATCAGGAAAGTGTCCTCTCACAACCTCTACAAGCCAGAATGCTGAATTCAATGATATTGTAACGTACTTTACCGGCTGTACTCCGTGCAGTTGGTCCTTCGCCAGTAGGAATGTGATTCCATATATGCACAGACAAGTATAATTTAACAACTTTACAAAACACCGGAAGTGCGTTCAGATTTCTATGACCTGAAGCACGCGCAGAACCATGTAAACATGTGCACTAGCTCGGCAGTAGTCTATACATGGGTTGCGCGCAGAACCATGTAAACATGTGCACTAGCTCGGCAGTAGTCTATACATGGGTTGCGCGCAGAACCATGTAAACATGTGCACTAGCTCGACAGTAGTCTATACATGGGTTGCGCTCAGAACCATGTAAACATGTGCACTAGCTCGGCAGTAGTCTATACATGGGTTGCGCGCAGAACCATGTAAACATGTGCACTAGCTCGGCAGTAGTCTATACATGGGTTGCGCGCAGAACCATGTAAACATGTGCACCAGCTCGGCAGTAGTCTATACATGGGTTGCGCTCAGAACCATGTGCACCAGCTCGCAGTAGTCTATACATGGGTTGCGCTCAGAACCATGTGCACTAGCTCGGCAGTAGTCTATACATGGGTTGCGCTCAGAACCATGTGCACTAGCTCGGCAGTAGTCTATACATGGGTTGCGCTCAGAACCATGTGCACTAGCTCGGCAGTAGTCTATACATGGGTTGCGCGCAGAACCATGTAAACAAATCAAATCAAATCAAAATCACATTTTGATTTGTGTAAAGGGATAAAGAATATGTACATAAAGATATATGAATGAGTGATGGTACAGAGCGGCATAGGCAAGATACAGTAGATGGTATTGAGTGCAGTATATACATATGAGATGAGTATGTAAACAAAGTGACATAGTGGCTAGTGTGCACCAGCTCGGCAGTAGTCTATACATGGGTTGCATGCATGTAGTTTCATCTTGTGCGCTTGCTTCAGGTGATGGAAATCTGAACGCACTACCAGCACTTTGAAAAGTAGATTGAAAGATACTTTCCTGTGGATATATTGTCTCACATTGCTACCCGCAAATAAGGACCAACCACATGGACAACAGGTAGAGGAAGTGAAAATATAATTTGGCTTGTAGAGGATGTGAAAGGACACTTTCCTGATCCAACTGCTCATTCATGCCTGATGTAGAATTCAATAACATTCACCATCAGGTTTCCAGGCTACCTATTCCCTGTAGCAGGGTATTCAACTCTGACCCTATGAGGTTCGGAGCCTGCTGGTTATCTGTTCTACCAGATCATTAATTGCAACACCCAACTGGTGTCCCAGTCTAAATCATTTCCTGATTAGAGGGGAATCACCCAACTGGTGTCCCAGCTAAATCCGTTCCTGATTAGAGGGGAATCACCCAACTGGTGTCCCAGTCTAAATCAGTTTCCTGATTAGAGGGGAATCACCCAACTGGTGTCCCAGTCTAAATCAGTTCCTGATTAGAGGGGAATCACCCAACTGGTGTCCCCCAGTCTAAATCAGTTCCTGATTAGAGGTGGAATCACCCAACTGGTGTCCCAGTCTAAATCAGTTTCCTGATTAGAGGGGAATCACCCAACTGGTGTCCCAGTCTAAATCAGTTCCTGATTAGAGGGGAATCACCCAACTGGTGTCCCAGTCTAAATCAGTTCCTGATTAGAGGGAATCACCCAACTGGTGTCCCCAGTCTAAATCAGTTCCTGATTAGAGGGGAATCACCCAACTGGTGTCCCAGTCTAAATCAGTTCCTGATTAGAGGGGAATCACCCACTGGTGTCCCAGTCTAAATCAGTTCCTGATTAGAGGGGAATCACCCCAACTGTGTCCCAGTACTAAAGCAGTTCCTTGATTTAGAGGGGAATCACCTCAACTGGTGTCCCCAGTCCTAAAATCCAGTTCCTGATTAGGAGGGGAATCACCCAACTGGTGTCCCAGTCTAAATCAGTTCTGATTAGGAGATGGAATCACGCCAACTGGTGGTCCCAGTCTTAAAGTCAGTTCGCTGATCTAGAGGGGAATCCCCAACTACTGGTGTCCCAGTCTAAAATCAGTTCCCTAATTAGTAGGGGAATCACCCCAACTGGTTGTCCAAGTCTAAATCAGTTCCTGATTAGAGGGGAAATCCACCAACTGGTGTCCCAGTCTAAATCAGTTCCGGAATTAGAGGGGAACTCACCCAACTGGTGTTCCCAGTCTATAATCAGTTCCTGAATTAGAGGGGAATCACCCAACTGGTGTCCGCAGTCTAAATCAGTTCCTGATTAGAGGGTGAATCACCCAACTGGGGTTCGCCAGTCTAAATCTCCTGATTAGGAGGGGAGCAATGGAAAAAGGCAGGGAAACTGTCTTCGAGGTCCAGAGTTGAATTTGACCACTACTTTTGACGCAGGATCTACATGGAACTATGGTGCCATCTGGGATATGCACAAAGGTCTTTGTTTCCTCTCAAAATACAAACAACAACCATCTTCTATAAGAAGACTCATTGTTCTCTAAACAGAAGCAAGGTAACATTCTGAAAATAGGCCTCAAATTCCATCAGTCACGTCCCTTTGAGGTGTAGCTGTTAGTTAGTCTGGTGGAGTTAAACAAGTCTCTAGTCACATGACCAACATTAGATGTTACCTTCTGCTCCAGGTGTTGACCTTCAACATGACATGATGTCCTGCAATCACATGATGGTGTCTTACAAACATCCACAACCATCCTACCTGTCCGATGTTGATTTAGGACCTGGACATGTTAAGATGTTTAGCATGCAGTACACATCCTTCTTCTATCAATCAAATGATGTGTTTGTATCTATCTGATGACACACACACACACACACACACACCAACACACAAACACAACACACACACACCACACACAACACACACAACACACACACACACACACACACCCACACACACACACACAGAGAGAGAGAGAGAGAAAAAAGAGAGAGAGACCACAGTGTGACATCACAGCAGCAAGATTTGTGACCTGTTGCCACAAGAAAAGGGCAACCAGTGAAGAACAAACCCCATTGTAAATACAACCCATATTTATTTCCTTTTTGTACTTTAACTAACTAATGCACTTCGTTATAACACTGTTCATAGCCAGAATGCCATCTGAAAGGCCTCTATTCCTTTTAAACTTTTGTGTTTATAATGTTTCATCTTTATTATCTTCTTCACTTGCTTTGGCAATGTAAACATATGTTTAAAACCCTTACATTGAAATGAATTGAATAGAGTGAGAGAGAAAACGAGAGAGAGAGAGAGAGAAGGGGGAGTGAGAGAGAGAGAGAGAAGTGGGGAGTGAGAGAGAGAGAGAAGTGGGGAGTGAGAGAGAGAGAGAGAGAGAGGGAATGTGAGAGAGAGGGAAGGTGAGAGAGAGGGATGGTGAGAGAAGAGAGGGTGAGAGAGAGGGAGGGTGAGAGAAAGAAAGAAAGAGAGAGAGAAGAGAAAGGGAGGGTGAGAGAGAGAGAGAGAGAGAGAGAGGGAGGGAATGTGAGAGAGAGAGAGAGAGAGAGGGAGAGGGTGAGAGAAAGAAAGAGAGAGAGAAGAGAAAGGGAGGGTGAGACAGAGAGAGGAGAGAGAGAGAGAGAGAGAGAGAGAGAGAGGGAGGGTGAGACAGAGAGAGGAGAGAGAGAGAGAGAGAGAGAGAGAGAGAGAGAGAGAGGAGGGAATGTGAGAGAGAGGTGAGAGAGAGGGATGAGAGAGGGAAGGTGAGAGAGAGAGAGAGAGAGAGAGAGAGAGAGAGAGGAGAGAGAGGGAAGGTGAGAGAGAGAGAGAGAGAGAGAGAGAG
>NW_022265970.1:40000-68588 GCF_002021735.2 Oncorhynchus kisutch | reverse complement strand
GGGGAGTGGTGGCTGCTGGGATATGGTGGGAGAGAGGCTTTGCTGTCTCTACATCTTTCTCTCATTCTCTGCACACACACACACACACACGCACGCACACGCACGCACACACACACGTCGCATGCACGCAACACACACGCACACACACCACACACACGCGTACCACGCACAGGTGAAGAGGGAGGCTCTTCTCAGATCACTCTCGGGGGTTGACAGACATTTGCACAGCAGCTCATTGATGGCAACTCTCTTTGATCTTGTTGCAGCGCCCAATTACCATGGTCTCGCTCCCTAATGCCCCCTATTCCCTATATAGAGCACTACTTTTGACCAGGGCCCCGGGTTCTGGATGAATGATGAAAGGAGTGCACTTCATAGTTAATAGCAGAGAGATGAACGATATTAATCGGTAAGCATATCGGAATGGCTGATATTTCCTAAAAATGACAACACCGGTATCGGCCGATGTCTAGTTTAAAGCCAATGTGCAAAACCGATGTCAAAGCTGACATGCATACCTACAGGTATATAACGTAGGTAGATGAGGTGCATACCTACAGGTATATAACGTAGGTAGATGAGGTGCATACCTACAGGTATATAACGTAGGTAGATGAGGTGCATACCTACAGGTATATAACGTAGGTAGATGAGGTGCATACCTACAGGTATATAACGTAGGTAGATGAGGTGCATACCTAAGGATAATAAGTAGGTGGATGAGGTGCATGACGGCTAAACCCAAGTAGATGGATAACGAGGACATAGAAGTAGAGGAAAGGAAGTACATAGCTATATAACATAGGTAGATGAGTGCATACATACGTAAAATATACGTAGAGTAGGGTGAACAAGATAACGGTACATATTATATAACGGAGGTAGATGAGGTGAATACCTATAGGTAATAACCTAGGTAGATGAGGTACATATCAATATACGTAGGTAGATGAGGGCATACCTACAGGTATATAGCGTAGGTAGATGAGGTGCATACCTACAGGTATATAACGTAGATGAGATGAGGTACATATCTATATAACATAGGTAGATGAGGTGCATACCTACAGGTATATAAGTAGGTAGATGAGGGTACATTATCTATAACGTAGGTAGATGAGGTGCATACCTACAGGTATATAAGGTAGGTAGATGAGGTGCATTACCTACAGGGTATAACGTAGGTAGATGAGGTGCATACCTACAGGTATATAACGTAGGTAGATGAGGTGCATACCTACAGGTATATAACGTAGGTAGATGAGGTACATATCTATATAACATAGGTAGATGAGGTGCATACCTACAGGTATATAACGTAGGTAGATGAGGTACATATCTATATAACGTAGGTAGATGAGGTGCATACCTACAGGTTATAACATAGGTAGATGAGGTGCATACCTACAGGTATAAACGTAGGTAGATGAGGTGCATACCTACAGGTATATAACGTAGGTAGATGAGGTACATATCTATATAACGTAGGTAGATGAGGTGCATACCTACAGGTATATTACATAGGTAGATGAGGTACATATCTATATAACGTAGGTAGATGAGGTGCATACCTACAGGTTATAAGGTAGGTAGATGAGGTGCATACCTACAGGTATATAACGTAGGTAGATGAGGTGCATACCTACAGGTATATAAGGTAGGTAGATGAGGTGCATACTACAGGTATATAAACGTAGGTAGATGAGGTGCATACTACAGGTATAAAAGTAGGTAGATGAGGTGCATACCTACAGGTATATAACGTAGGTAGATGAGGTGCATACCTACAGGTATATAACATAGGTAGATGAGGTGCATACCTACAGGTATATAACGTAGGTAGATGAGGTACATATCTATTAACGTAGGTAGATGAGGTGCATACCTACAGGTATATAACATAGGTAGATGAGGTACATATCTATATAACGTAGGTAGATGAGGTGCATACCTACAGGTATATAAGGTAGGTAGATGAGGTGCATACCTACAGGTATATAACGTAGGTAGATGAGGTGCATACCTACAGGTATATACGTAGGTAGATGAGGTGCATACCTACAGGTATATAAGGTAGGTAGATGAGGTGCATACCTACAGGTATATAACGTAGGTAGATGAGGTGCATACCTACAGGTATATAACGTAGGTAGATGAGGTGCATATCTATATAACGCAGGTAGATGAGGTGCATACCTACAGGTATATAACGTAGGTAGATGAGGTGCATACCTACAGGTATATAACGTAGGTAGATGAGGTACATATCTATATAACGTAGGTAGATGAGGTGCATATCTATATAACGTAGGTAGATGAGGTGCATACCTACAGGTATATAACGTAGGTAGATGAGGTGCAAACCTACAGGTATATAACGTAGGTAGATGAGGTGCATACCTACAGGTATATAACATAGGTAGATGGGGTACATATCTATATAACGTAGGTAGATGAGGTGCATACCTACAGGTATATAAGGTAGGTAGATGAGGTGCATGCCTACAGGTATATAACGTAGGTAGATGAGGTGCATACCTACAGGTATATAACGTAGGTAGATGACGTAATGACACAATGAAAAATACAGCACTACACAGCATTCCTAACCTGGCCAATAGGGCAGCGCACATTTGGTCCAGCGTCGTCCGGGTTTGGCCGGGGTAGGCCGTCATTGTCAATAAGAATTTGTTCTTGACTGACTTGCCTAGTTAAATAAAGGTTAAATGATAAAAAAATTAAAAAATCCACACAGCAGACATTGCGGGACTCCCAATCATGGCCGGATGTGATGCAGCCTGGAACCAGGGACTGGAGTGAAGGAAGGTATCTCTCTCCTCTCCTCTCCTCTCTTTAGAAGGTATCTCTCTCCTCTCCTCTCTTTAGAAGGTATCTCTGTCCTCTCCCCTCTTTAGAAGGTATCTCTCTCTTATCCTCTCTTTAGAAGGTATCTCTGTCCTCTCCCCTCTTTAGAAGGTATCTCTCTCCTCTCTTCTCTTTAGAAGGTATCTCTCTCCTCTCCTCTCTTCTCTTTAGAAGGTATCTCTCTCCTCTCCCTCTTTAGAAGGTATCTCTCTCCTCTCTCTCTTCTCTTTAGAAGGTATCTCTCTCCTCTCCCCTCTTTAGAAGGTATCTCTCTCCTCTCCTCTTCTTTAGAAGGTATCTCTGTCCTCTCCCCTCTTTAGAAGGTATCTCTCTCTTATCCTCTCTTTAGAAGGTATCTCTGTCCTCTCCCCTCTTTAGAAGGTATCTCTCTCTCCTCTTCTCTTCTTCTTTAGAAGGTATCTCTCTCTCCTCTCCTCTCTTTTTAGAGAAAGTATCTCGTCCTCTTCCTCTTTAGAAGGGTATCTCTCTCTTATCCTCTCTTTAGAAGGTATCTCTGTCCTCTCCCCTCTTTAGAAGGTATCTCTCTCTTATCCTCTCTTTAGAAGGTATCTCTGTCCTCCCCCTCTTTAGAAGGTATCTCTCTCTATCTCTCTTTAGAAGGTCTCTCTCCTTCTCTCTCTTTAGAAGGTATCTCTCTCCTCTCTTCTCTTTTAGAATGTATCTCTCTCCTCTCCTCTCTTCTCTTTAGAAGGTATCTCTCTCCTCTCTCTTTTAGAAGGTATCTCTCTCTCTCTTCTTTTAGAAGGTATCTCTCTCCTCTCTTCTCTTTAGAAGTATCTCTCTCCTCTCCTCTCTTTAGAAGGTATCTCTCTCTCTCCTCTCTTTTAGAAGGTATCTCTTTCAGCTCTTCTCTTTAGAAGGTATCTCTTCCTCTCCTCTCTTTCTTTAGAAGGTATCTCTCTCCTCTCTCTCTTTAGAAGGTATCTCTTCCTCTCCTCTCTTTAGAAGGTATCTCTGTCCTCTCCCCTCTTTAGAAGGTATCTCTCTCTTATCCTCTCTTTAGAAGGTATCTCTGTCCTCTCCCCTCTTTAGAAGGTATCTCTCTCCTCTCTTCTCTTTAGAAGGTATCTCTCTCCTCTCCTCTCTTCTCTTTAGAAGGTATCTCTCTCCTCTCCCCTCTTTAGAAGGTATCTCTCTCCTCTCTCTCTTCTCTTTAGAAGGTATCTCTCTCCTCTCCTCTTTAGAAGGTATCTCTCTCCTCTTCCTCTTTTAGAAGGTATCTCTGTCCTCTCCCTCTTTAGAAGGTATCTTCTCTTATCTCTCTTTAGAAGGTATCTCTGTTCCTCTCCCCCTCTTTAGAAGGTATCTCTCTCCTCTCCTCTCTTCTCTTTAGAAGGTATCTCTTCCTCTCCTCTCCTCTCTTAGAAAGTATCTCTGTCCTTTTCCTCTTTAGAAGGTATCTCTCTCTTATCCTCTCTTTAGAAGGTATCTCTGTCCTCTCCCTCTTTAGAAGGTATCTCTCTCTTATCTCTCTTTAGAAGGTATCTCTGTCCTCTCCCCTCTTTAGAAGGTATCTCTCTCTTATCCTCTCTTTAGAAGGTATCTCTCTCCTCTCCTCTCTTTAGAAGGTATCTCTCTCCTCTCTTCTCTTTAGAATGTATCTCTCTCCTCTCCTCTCTTCTCTTTAGAAGGTATCTCTCTCCTCTCTCTTTTAGAAGGTATCTCTCTCTCTTTCTCTTTAGAAGGTATCTCTCTCTCTCTTCTCTTTTAGAAGGTATCTCTCTCCTCTCCTCTCTTTAGAAGGTATCTCTCTCCTCTCCTCTCTTTAGAAGGTATCTCTTTCAGCTCTTCTCTTTAGAAGGTATCTCTCTCCTCTCCTCTCTTCTCTTTAGAAGGTATCTCTCTCCTCTCTTCTCTTTAGAAGGTATCTCTCTCCTCTCTTCTCTTTAGAAGGTATCTCTCTCCTCTCTTCTCTTTAGAAGGTATCTCTCTCCTCTCGTCTTTAGAAGGTATCTCTCTCCTCTCTTCCTCTCTTTAGAAGGTATCTCTCTCCTCTCCTCTCTTTAGAAGGTATCTCTCTCCTCTCTTTTCTCTTTAGAAGGTATCTCTCCCTCTCTCTCTTTTAGAAGGTATCTCTTCTTCTCTTCTCTTAGAAGGTATCTCTCTCCTCTCCTCTCTTTAGAAGGTATCTCTCTCCTCCTCTTCTCTTTAGAAGGTATCTCTTTCCTCCTCTCGTCTCTTTAGAAGGTATCTCTCTCCTATCCTCTCTTTAGAAGGTATCTCTCTCCTCTCTTCCTCTCTTAGAAGGTATCTCTCTCCTCTCTCTCCTCTTTAGAAGGTATCTCTCTCCTCTCTTCTCTTTAGAAGGTATCTCTTTCCTCTCCTCTCGTCTCTTTAGAAGGTATCTCTCTCCTCTCCTCTCTTTAGAAGGTATCTCTCTCCTCTCCTCTCTTTAGAAGGTATCTCTCTCCTCTCCTCTCTTTAGAAGGTATCTTCTCTCCTCTTCTCTTTAGAAGGTATCTCTCTCCTCTCGTCTCTTTAGAAGGTATCTCTCTCCTCTCTCTCTTTAGAGGTATCTCTCTCCTCCTCTCCTTCTCTTTAGAAGGTATCTCTCTCCTCTCCTCTCTTTAGAAGGTATCTCTCTCCTCTCTTCTCTTTAGAAGGTATCTCTCTCCTCTCCTCTCCTCTCTTTAGAAGGTATCTCTCTCCTCTCCTCTCTTTAGAAGGTATCTCTCTCCTCTCCTCTCTTTAGAAGGTATCTCTCTCTCTCTCTCTTCTCTTAGAAGGTATCTCTCTCCTCTCCTCTCTTTAGAAGGTATCTCTCTCCTCTCCTCTCTTTAGAAGGTATCTCTCTCCTCTCCTCTCTTTAGAAGGTATCTCTTCTCTTCCTCCTTTTAGAAGGTATCTCTCCTCTCCTTTCTTCTCTTAGAAGGTATCTCTCTCCTCTCCTCTCTTTAGAAGGTATCTCTCTCCCTCTCTTAGAAGGTATCTCTCTCCTCTCCTCTCCTCTCTTTAGAAGGTATCTCTCTCCTCTCCTCTCTTTAGAAGGTATCTCTCTCCTCTCCTCTCTTTAGAAGGTATCTCTCTCCTCTCCTCTCTTTAGAAGGTATCTCTTTCCTCTCCTCTCGTCTCTTTAGAAGGTATCTCTTTCCTCTCCTCTCGTCTCTTTAGAAGGTATCTCTCTCCTCTCGTCTCTTTAGAAGGTATCTCTTTCCTCTCCTCTCTTCTCTTTAGAAGGTATCTCTCTCTCTCCCCTCTCTTTAGAAGGTATCTCTCTCCTCTCTCTCTTTAGAAGGTATCTCTCTCCTCTCTTTCTTTAGAAGGTATCTTTCAGCTCTTCTCTTTAGAAGGTATCTCTCTCCTTCTCTTTCTTTAGAAAGGTATCTCTCTCCTCTCCTCTCTTTAGAAGGTATCTCTCCTCTCCTCTCTTTAGAAGGTATCTCTTCAGCTCTTCTCTTAGAAGGTATCTCTTCCTTCCTCTCGTCTCTTTAGAAGGTATCTCTCTCCTCTCCTCTCTTTAGAAGGTATCTTTCTCTCTCTCTCTCCTCTCTTTAGAAGGTGGTATCTCTCTCCTCTCCTCTCTTTAAAGGTATCTCTCTCCTCTCCTCTCTTTAGAAGGTATCTCTTTCCTCTCCTCTCCTCTCTTTAGAAGGTATCTCTCTCCTCTCCTCTCTTTAGAAGGTATCTCTCTCCTCTCTTCTCTTTAGAAGGTATCTCTCTCCTCTCCCCTCTTTAGAAGGTATCTCTCTCCTCTCCTCTCTTTAGAAGGTATCTCTTCCTCTCCTCTCCTTCTTTTAGAAGGTATCTCTCTCCTCTCCTCTTTAGAAGGTATCTCTCTCCTCTCCTCTCTTTAGAAGGTATCTCTTTCCTCTCTCTCCTCTCTTTAGAAGGTATCTCTCTCCTCTCTCTCTTTAGAAGGTATCTCTCTCCTCTCTTCTCTTTAGAATGTATCTCTCTCTCTCCTCTCTTTAGAAGGTATCTCTCTCCTCTCCTCTCTTTAGACGGTATCTCTCTCCTCTCCTCTCTTTAGAAGGTATCTCTCTCCTCTCCTCTCTTTAGAAGGTATCTCTCTCTCCTCTCTCTCGTCTCTTTAGAAAGGTATCTCTCTCCTCTCCTCTCCTCTCTTTAGAAGGTATCTCTCTCCTCTCTTCTCTTAGAAAGTATCTCTCTCCTCTCCTCTCTTTAGAAGGTATCTCTCTCCTCTCCTCTCCTCTCTTTAGAAGGTATCTCTCTCCTATCCTCTCGTCTCTTTAGAAGGTATCTCTCTCCTCTCCTCTCTTAGAAGGTATCTCTCTCTCTCCTCTCTCTCTTTAGAAGGTATCTCTCTCCTCTCTTCTCTTTAGAAGGTATCTCTCTCCTCTCCTCTCCTTCTTAGAAGGTATCTCTCTCCTCTCCTCTCTCTTTAGAAGGTATCTCCTCTCCTCTCTTTAGAAGGTATCTCTCTCCTCTCCTCTCTTTAGAAGGTATCTCTTTCCTCTCCTCTCTTTAGAAGGTATCTCTCTCCTCTCCTCTCTTTAAAAGGTATCTCTCTCCTCTCCTCTCTTTAGAAGGTATCTCTTTCTCTCCTCTCCTCTCTTTAGAAGGATCTCTCTCCTCTCCTCTCTTTAGAAGGTATCTCTCTCCTCTCTTCTCTTTAGAAGGTATCTCTTCTCCTCTCCCTCTTTAGAAGGTATCTCTCTCCTCTCCTCTCTTTAGAAAGGTATCTCTTTCCTCTCCTCTCTCTCTTTAGAAGGTATCTCTCTCCTCTTCTCTTTAGAAGGTATCTCTCTCCTCTCCTCTCTTTAGAAGGTATCTCTTTCTTTCCTCTCCTCTCTTTAGAAGGTATCTCTTTCTTCTCTCTCCTCTCTCTTTAGAAGGTATCTCTCTCCTCTCTTCTCTTTAGAAGGTATCTCTCTCCTCTCCTCTCTTTAGAAGGTATCTCTCTCTCTCCTCTCTTTTTAGAAGGTATCTCTCTCCTCTCCTCTCTTTAGAAGGTATCTCTCCTCTCCTCTCGTCTCTTTAGAAGGTATCTCTCTCCTCTCCTCTCCTCTCTTAGAAGGTATCTCTCTTCCTCTCTTCTCTTAGAAGGTATCTCTCTCCTCTCCTCTCTTTAGAAGGTATCTTCTCTCCTCTCGTCTCTTTAGAAGGTATCCCTCTCCTCTCCTCTCGTCTCTTTAGAAGGTATCTTCTCCTCTCCTCTCTTTAGAAGGTATCTCTCTCTTCCTCTCTTTAGAAGGTATCTCTCTCCTCTCTCTCTTTAGAAGGTATATCTCCTCTCCTCTCCTTCTCTTTAGAAGGTATCTCTCTCCTCTCCTCTCTTCTTTTAGAAGGTATCTCTTCCTCTCCTCTCTTTAGAAGGTATCTCTCTTCCTCTCCTCTCTTTAGAAGGTATCTCTCTCCTCTCCTCTCTCTTTAGAAGGTATCTCTCCTCTCTCTCCCTCTTTTAGAAGGTATCTCTCTCCTCTCCTCTTCCTCTTTAGAAGGTATCTCTCTCTCTCTCTCTCTTTAGAAGGTATCTCTCTCCTCTCCTCTCTTTAGAAGGTATCTCTCTCTCTCCTCTCTTAGAAGGTATCTCTCTCCTTCCTCTCTTTAGACGGTATCTCTCTCCTCTCTCTTCTTTAGAAGGTATCTCTTCCTCTCCTCTCTTTAGAAGGTATCTCTCTCCTCTCCTCTCCTCTCTTTAGAAGGTATCTCTCTCCTCTCCTCTCCTCTCTTTAGAAGGTAATCTCTCCCTCTTCTCTTTAGAAGGTATCTCTCTCCTCTCCTCTCTTTAGAAGGTATCTCTCTCCTCTCCTCTCCTCTCTTTAGAAGGTATCTCTCTCTATCCTCTCGTCTCTTTAGAAGGTATCTCTCTCCTCTCCTCTCTTTAGAGGGTATCTCTCTCTCTTCTCCTCTCTTTAGAAGGTATCTCTCTCTCTCTTCTCTTTAGAAGGTATCTCTCTCCTCTCCTCTCTCTCTTTAGAAGGTATCTCTCTCCTCTCCTCTCTTCTCTTTAGAAGGTATCTCTCCTCTCTTTAGAAGGTATCTCTCTCTCTCCTCTCTTTAGAAGGTATCTCTTTCCTCTCCTCTCCTCTCTTTAGAAGGTATCTCTCTCCTCTCCTCTCTTTAAAAGGTATCTCTCTCCTCTCCTCTCCTCTCTTTAGAAGGTATCTCTCTCCTCTCCTCTCTTTAGAAGGTATCTCTTTCCTCTCCTCTCCTCTCTTTAGAAGGTATCTCTCTCCTCTCCTCTCTTTAAAAGGTATCTCTTTCCTCTCCTCTCCTCTCTTTAGAAGGTATCTCTCTCCTCTCCTCTCTTTAGAAGGTATCTCTCTCCTCTCTTCTCTTTAGAAGGTATCTCTCTCCTCTCCCTCTTTAGAAGGTATCTCTCTCCTCTCCTTCTCTTAGAAGAAGGTATCTTTTCCTCCTCCTCTCTCTCTTTAGAAGGTATCTCTCTCCTCTCCTCTCTTTAGAAGGTATCTCTCTCCTCTCCTCTCTTTAGAAGGTATCTCTTTCTTCTCCTCCCTCTCTTTAGAAGGTCTCTCTTTCTTCTCCTCTCCTCTCTTTAGAAGGTATCTCTTTCCTCTCCTCTCTTTAGAAGGTATCTCTCTCCTCTCTTCTCTTTAGAAGGTATCTCTCTCCTCTCCTCTCTTTAGAAGGTATCTCTCTCCTCTCCTCTCTTCTCTTTAGAAGGTATCTCTCTCCTCTCCTCTCTTTAGAAGGTATCTCTCTCCTCTCCTCTCTTCTCTTTAGAAGGTATCTCTCTCCTCTCCTCTCTTTAGAAGGTTCTCTCTCCTCTCCTCTCCCCTCTTTAGAAGGTATCTCTCTCCTCTCCTCTCTTCTCTTTAGAAGGTATCTCTCTCCTCTCTTCTCTTTAGAAGGTATCTCTCTCCTCTCTTCTCTTTAGAAGGTATCTCTCTCCTCTCTTCTCTTTAGAAGGTATCTCTCTCCTCTCCTCTCTTCTCTTTAGAAGGTATGTCTCTCCTCGTTCCTGTCCTCATCTCTCTGCTCCCCTCTCCTTCTCTTGTCCTGATATTACCATCCCCCACTCACAATTCACTCATCTAACAGGCTTTTTAAATGGATGATAATTGGACGTCGTTCATCTCCCATTATGTGAGATGTTACTTCTGTGTTACAGAGATGAACGGGATGTGAAACACCCACAGCCGTCTATATACTACAGCAGATTTTTTGTTTAAACCAATCCCTGACATCATGAAAATGGTGGTAGGCAGAGGTAGTGGTGTCTGTTATCTTTTATAAATGATCTTTGTCTGTTTTCCAAATGGCACCCTATTCCCTATAGTGAATTATTTTTGTTTACCTCTGCCATTTGGGACTAACCCGCTGTCTCATTAAGATGAGAAAGCTGCTTCAGTAGATGAGAGGAATGGAGGATGAAACAAGAACAAACCCACTAGCTGCTCTCTCTGACAAATGGGTCTGCATCCCAAATGGCACCCTCTATAACATAGCCCACTATGGGTCCCTGGTCAAAAGTAGTGCATTTACATAGGGAATATGGTGCCATTTGGGACACAAACAGGCTTTAGGGATTTTATTAAGAATTCTTCCAGAGGATGTGGATTATTATCAGGGTTTGTTCGGTCAGTTAGTTTTCAGAGGACATTTAAGACACTTTCCAGGACACAGACTAATAAAAGGACATTTAAGACCTGTCCAGGACACAGACTAATAAAAGGACATTTAAGACACTGTCCAGGACACAGACTAATAAAAGGACATTTAAGACACTGTCCAGGACACAGACTAATAAAAGGACATTTAAGACACTGTCCAGGACACAGACTAATAAAAGGACATTTAAGACACTGTCCAGGACACAGACTAATAAAAGGACATTTCTGGACTAGAAAGCACACTCAATGGAAACATCTCCACAGAAGGAAATGTTTAGTCGGAGTCCAGGAAACCGACCCTTGAAGTCTGAATACAAGGTAACGGTGTGGATATACAGGTTGAGCTGCCTCTTCCTAAAGTCATGTCAGTGTTAAACAAAACTCATGGCAGTTTATTACCAGCTGTGAATGGATAATGAATGAATGTGTGCATCCCAAATGCCATTCTATTCCCTATAGTGCACTACAGTATGTATAGGCCTGGTCAAAAGTAGTGCACTACATAGGGAATAGGTGTGCCATTTCTGACGCACATACTCTTTTTTTTATTTGAAGAAGCTTCCAGCAACAATCTGTTGTAATGCATAAACCAATGTTGTAGTCATCTCACAATCAGAACAAAAAGGATTTGTCAGCAAATGTTTTTAACAAACCTCAAACAACAAATGTCCACGTCAAGGTGTCTCCACCCACAGTGATTTACTATTGGCACTGGTCCTGATATTCCATTGCTTTCGGCCATGTAGCTGATCAACGGTTGACAGGATAAACACACGGCTGTTTGTTTAGTTTGGAGTTTTCAAACGGCTTCAGAACGGTGATGAAACAGTACAACAATAAGGTTCTAGAATCTCTCTCCGTCCTGATTGCAGTTCAGCAGCTGCCTGATTTCTGGAGCGACTACAGAGGAGAGAGAAGAGGGCCTTCAGACAGTGCAATTATGGTTTCATTTATCACGCCCGTTTCTGCCACACACGTGTGTGTGTGTGTGTGTGTGTGGCAGAAACGGGCGTGATAAATGAAACCATAATTGCACTGTCTGAAGGCCCTTTTCTCACACACACACACACACACCACACAACCACACACTTCTGCCCCTAGCTTTACCTCTGACGCCTTTATAATCGTTAATCAGATGAGTGTAAGGGTGATGGGATGCAGGTGTAAGTCTCTGCTACATTTCCACTGAGGCCTGACGTTGTGAAACAGGTACAGTATATGAATGTAATTCCGAACGGTGTGTTGAGTTAAAGACAGTTGTAACCAGTATATTACAACACTAATGTGTCTGAGGAATATGACAGGTAGAAAGAAACAGAACAGTTGGGCCTTTTTAAACTAAACGACATGTAGTGCACTACTTCTGATCAGACCCCCATAGGCTCTGGTAGTGCACTACATAGGGAATAGGGTACGATTTGGGACGCATTCCCCAGATGAACCTTTGAAGTGGAGTTGAAGCATGTTGCCCAACGACAAACAAAGAGCTCATTGTCTGAGACCTGTGGGCTGCAGCTCACATGTAAACCAGCACAGTATTCACAGAATGCAAACATGCAACATAACGGAGAATGGGTAGAAATACCAGTCTGTACATGGAAACACCATGTTAGAGATACGTGCCCCCAAATGACACCCTATAGTGCACTATACCCTATATAGTACAGTATACCCTATTCCCTATATAGTACAGTATACCCTATTCCCTATATATTACAGTATACCCTATTCCCTATATAGTACAGGTACCCTATTCCCTATATATACAGTATACCCTATTCCCTATATAGTAGTATACCCTATTCCCTATATATTACAGTATACCCTATTCCCTATATAGTACAGTATACCCTATTCCCTATATAGTACAGTATATCCTATTCCCTATATTACAGTACCCTATTCCCTATATAGTAGTATACCCTATTCCCTATATAGTACAGTATACCTATTCCCTATATAGTACATATACCCTATTCCCTATATATTACAGTATACCCTATTCCCTATATATTACAGTATACCCTATTCCCTATATAGTAGTACACCCTATTCCCTATTAGATTACAGTATACCCTATTCCCTATATAGGCATCTACACCTATTCCCTATATAGTACAGTATACCCTATTCCCTATATATACAGTATACCCTATTCCCTATATATTACAGTATACCCTATTCCCTGTAATAGTGCAGTATACCCCATTCCCTATATATTACAGTATACCCTATTCCCTATATATTACAGTATACCCTATTCCCTGTATAGTGCAGTGTACCATATTCCCTATATAGTACAGTATACCCTATATAGTACAGTATACCCTATTCCCTATATAGTGCAGTATACCCTATTCCCTGTAGTGCAGTGCACCCTATTCCCTATATAGTGCAGTGCACCCTATTCCCTATATAGTGCGGTGTTGTAAGCTATTCCTGTAGTACAGTATACCCTATTCCCTGTATAGTGCAGTGTACCCTATTCCCTATATAGTGTGGTAACCTATTCCCTATATAGTGCAGTATACCCTATTCCCTGTAGTGCAGTGCACCTTATTCCCTATATAGTGGCAGTGTAAGCTATTCCTGTAGTACAGTATACCCTATTCCCTGTAGTGCAGTATACCCTATTCCCATAGTACAGTAGACCCTTTCCTGTATATAGAGTATACCCTATAGTACAGTAGACCCTTATTCCTATAGTACAGTATACCCCTATCCCTGTAGTACAGTATACACTATTCCCTATATAGTAGTATACCCTATTCCCTGTATAGTACAGTTACCCTATTCCCTGTAGTACAGNCTCTCTCTCTTTAGAAGGTATCTCTCTCCTCTCTTCTCTTTAGAAGGTATCTCTCTCTCTCTCCTCTCGTCTCTTTAGAAGGTATCTCTCTCCTCTCTCCTCTTTTAGAAGGTATCTCTCCTCTCTCTCTCTCTTTAGAAGGTATCTCTCTCCTCTCTCTCTTTAGAAGGTATCTCTCCTCCTCTCCTCTCTTTAGAAGGTATCTCTTTCTCCTCTCCTCTCCTCTCTTTAGAAGGTATCTCTCTCCTCTCCTCTCTTTAGAAGGTATCTCTCTCCTCTCTTCTCTTTAGAAGGTATCTCTCTCCTCTCCCCTCTTTAGAAGGTATCTCTCTCCTCTCCTCTCTTTAGAAGGTATCTCTTTCCTCTCCTCTCCCTTCTCCTCTCTTTAGGAAGGTATCTCTTCTCCTCGCCCTCTCTTTAGAAGGTATCTCTCTCCTCTCCTTCTTTAGCAGGTATCTCTTTCCTCTCCTCTCCTCCTCTTAGAAGGTATCTCTCTTCCTCTCTCTCTTTAGAAGTATCTCTCTCCTCTCTTCTCTTTAGAATGTATCTCTCTCCTCTCCTCTCTTTAGAAGGTATCTCTCTCCTCTCCTCTCTTTAGACGGTATCTCTCTCCTCTCCTCTCTTTAGAAGGTTATCTCTCTCCTCTCCTCTCTTTAGAAGGTATCTCTCTCCTCTCCTCTCCCTCTCGTCTCTTTTAGAAGGTATCTCTCTCCTCTCCTCTCCTCTCTTTAGAAGGTATCTCTCTCCTCTCTTCTCTTAGAAGGTATCTCTCCTCTCTCTCTTAGAAGGTATCTCTCTCCTCTCCTCTCCTCTCTTTAGAAGGTATCTCTCTCCTATCCTCTCGTCTCTTTAGAAGGTATCTCTCTCCTCTCCCTCTTTAGAAGGTATCTCTCTCCTCTTCCTCTCCTCTCTTTAGAAGGTATCTCTCTCCCTCTCTTCTCTTTAGAAGGTATCTCTCTCCTCTCCTCTCCTCTCTTTAGAAGGTATCTCTCTCCCTCTCCTCTCTTCTCTTTAGAAGGTATCTCTCTCCTCTCTTTAGAAGGTATCTCTCTCCTCTCTCTCTTTAGAAGGTATCTCTTCCTCTCCTCTCTTTAGAAGGTATCTCTCTCCATCTCCTCTCTTAAAAGGTATCTCTCTCCTCTCCTCTCTTTAGAAGGTATCTCTTTCCTCTCCTCTCCTCTCTTTAGAAGGTATCTCTCTCCTCTCCTCTCTTTAGAAGGTATCTCTCGTCCTCTCTTCTCTTTTAGAAGGTATCTTCTCCTCTCCCTCTTTAGAAGGTATCTCTCTCCTCTCCTCTCTTTAGAAGGTATCTCTTTCCTCTCCTCTCCTCTCTTTAGAAGGTATCTCTCTCCTCTCCTCTCTTTAGAAGGTATCTCTCTCCTCTCCTCTCTTTAGAAGGTATCTCTTTCTTCTCCTCTCCTCTCTTTAGAAGGTATCTCTTTCTTCTCCTCTCCTCTGCTTTAGAAGGTATCTCTCTCCTCTCTTCTCTTTAGAAGGTATCTCTCTCCTCTCCTCTCTTTAGAAGGTATCTCTCTCCTCTCCTCTCTTTAGAAGGTATCTCTCTCCTCTCCTCTCTTTAGAAGGTATCTCTCTCCTCTCCTCTCGTCTCTTTAGAAGGTATCTCTCTCCTCTCCTCTCCTCTCTTTAGAAGGTATCTCTCTCCTCTCTTCTCTTTAGAAGGTATCTCTCTCCTCTCCTCTCTTTAGAAGGTATCTCTCTCCTCTCCTCTCGTCTCTTTAGAAGGTATCCCTCTCCTCTCCTCTCGTCTCTTTAGAAGGTATCTCTCTCCTCTCCTCTCTTTAGAAGGTATCTCTCTCCTCTCCTCTCTTTAGAAGGTATCTCTCTCCTCTCTTCTATTTAGAAGGTATCTCTCTCCTCTCCTCTCCTCTCTTTAGAAGGTATCTCTCTCCTCTCCTCTCTTCTCTTTAGAAGGTATCTCTCTCCTCTCCTCTCTTTAGAAGGTATCTCTCTCCTCTCCTCTCTTTAGAAGGTATCTCTCTCCTCTCCTCTCTTTAGAAGGTATCTCTCTCCTCTCCTCTCCCTCTTTAGAAGGTATCTCTCTCCTCTCCTCTCTTCTCTTTAGAAGGTATCTCTCTCCTCTCTCTCTTTAGAAGGTATCTCTCTCCTCTCCTCTCTTTAGAAGGTATCTCTCTCCTCTCCTCTCTTTAGAAGGTATCTCTCTCCTCTCCTCTCTTTAGACGGTATCTCTCTCCTCTCCTCTCTTTAGAAGGTATCTCTCTCCTCTCCTCTCTTTAGAAGGTATCTCTCTCCTCTACCTCTCCTCTCTTTAGAAGGTATCTCTCTCCTCTCCTCTCCTCTCTTTAGAAGGTATCTCTCTCCTCTCTTCTCTTTAGAAGGTATCTCTCTCCTCTCCTCTCTTTAGAAGGTATCTCTCTCCTCTCCTCTCCTCTCTTTAGAAGGTATCTCTCTCCTATCCTCTCGTCTCTTTAGAAGGTATCTCTCTCCTCTCCTCTCTTTAGAAGGTATCTCTCTCCTCTCCTCTCCTCTCTTTAGAAGGTATCTCTCTCCTCTCTTCTCTTTAGAAGGTATCTCTCTCCTCTCCTCTCCTCTCTTTAGAAGGTATCTCTCTCCTCTCCTCTCTTCTCTTTAGAAGGTATCTCTCTCCTCTCTTTAGAAGGTATCTCTCTCCTCTCCTCTCTTTAGAAGGTATCTCTTTCCTCTCCTCTCCTCTCTTTAGAAGGTATCTCTCTCCTCTCCTCTCTTTAAAAGGTATCTCTCTCCTCTCCTCTCCTCTCTTTAGAAGGTATCTCTCTCCTCTCCTCTCTTTAGAAGGTATCTCTTTCCTCTCCTCTCCTCTCTTTAGAAGGTATCTCTCTCCTCTCCTCTCTTTAAAAGGTATCTCTTTCCTCTCCTCTCCTCTCTTTAGAAGGTATCTCTCTCCTCTCCTCTCTTTAGAAGGTATCTCTCTCCTCTCTTCTCTTTAGAAGGTATCTCTCTCCTCTCCCCTCTTTAGAAGGTATCTCTCTCCTCTCCTCTCTTTAGAAGGTATCTCTTTCCTCTCCTCTCCTCTCTTTAGAAGGTATCTCTCTCCTCTCCTCTCTTTAGAAGGTATCTCTCTCCTCTCCTCTCTTTAGAAGGTATCTCTTTCTTCTCCTCTCCTCTCTTTAGAAGGTATCTCTTTCTTCTCCTCTCCTCTCTTTAGAAGGTATCTCTCTCCTCTCCTCTCCTCTCTTTAGAAGGTATCTCTCTCCCCTCTTCTCTTTAGAAGGTATCTCTCTCCTCTCCTCTCTTTAGAAGGTATCTCTCTCCTCTCCTCTCTTCTCTTTAGAAGGTATCTCTCTCCTCTCCTCTCTTTAGAAGGTATCTCTCTCCTCTCCTCTCTTCTCTTTAGAAGGTATCTCTCTCCTCTCCTCTCTTTAGAAGGTATCTCTCTCCTCTCCTCTCCCCTCTTTAGAAGGTATCTCTCTCCTCTCCTCTCTTCTCTTTAGAAGGTATCTCTCTCCTCCTCTCTTCTCTTTAGAAGGTATCTCTCTCCTCTCTTCTCTTTAGAAGGTATCTCTCTCCTCTCTTCTCTTTAGAAGGTATCTCTCTCCTCTCCTCTCTTCTCTTTAGAAGGTATGTCTCTCCTCGTTCCTGTCCTCATCTCTCTGCTCCCCTCTCCTTCTCTTGTCCTGATATTACCATCCCCCACTCACAATTCACTCATCTAACAGGCTTTTTAAATGGATGATAATTGGACGTCGTTCATCTCCCATTATGTGAGATGTTACTTCTGTGTTACAGAGATGAACGGGATGTGAAACCACCCACAGTCGTCTATATACTACAGCAGATTTTTTTGTTTTATAACCAATCCCTGACATCATGAAAATGGTGGTAGGCAGAGGTAGTGGTGTCTGTTATCTTTTATAAATGATCTTTGTCTGTTTTCCAAATGGCACCCTATTCCCTATAGTGAATTATTTTTGTTTACCTCTGCCATTTGGGACTAACCCGCTGTCTCATTAAGATGAGAAAGCTGCTTCAGTAGATGAGAGGAATGGAGGATGAAACAAGAACCAACCCACTAGCTGCTCTCTCTGACAAATGGGTCTGCATCCCAAATGGCACCCTCTATAACATAGCCCACTATGGGTCCCTGGTCAAAAGTAGTGCATTTACATAGGGAATATGGTGCCATTTGGGACACAAACAGGCTTTAGGGATTCTTATTAAGAATTCTTCCAGAGGATGTGGATTATTATCAGGGTTTGTTCGGTCAGTTAGTTTTCAGAGGACATTTAAGACACTTTCCAGGACACAGACTAATAAAAGGACATTTAAGACACTGTCCAGGACACAGACTAATAAAAGGACATTTAAGACACTGTCCAGGACACAGACTAATAAAAGGACATTTAAGACACTGTCCAGGACACAGACTAATAAAAGGACATTTAAGACACTGTCCAGGACACAGACTAATAAAAGGACATTTAAGACACTGTCCAGGACACAGACTAATAAAAGGACATTTCTGGACTAGAAAGCACACTCAATGGAAACATCTCCACAGAAGGAAATGTTTAGTCGGAGTCCAGGAAACCGACCCTTGAAGTCTGAATACAAGGTAACGGTGTGGATATACAGGTTGAGCTGCCTCTTCCTAAAGTCATGTCAGTGTTAAACAAAACTCATGGCAGTTTATTACCAGCTGTGAATGGATAATGAATGAATGTGTGCATCCCAAATGCCATTCTATTCCCTATAGTGCACTACAGTATGTATAGGCCCTGGTCAAAAGTAGTGCACTACATAGGGAATAGGTGTGCCATTTCTGACGCACATACTCTTTTTTTTATTTGAAGAAGCTTCCAGCAACAATCTGTTGTAATGCATAAACCAATGTTGTAGTCATCTCACAATCAGAACAAAAAGGATTTGTCAGCAAATGTTTTTAACAAACCTCAAACAACAAATGTCCACGTCAAGGTGTCTCCACCCACAGTGATTTACTATTGGCACTGGTCCTGATATTCCATTGCTTTCGGCCATGTAGCTGATCAACGGTTGACAGGATAAACACACGGCTGTTTGTTTAGTTTGGAGTTTTCAAACGGCTTCAGAACGGTGATGAAACAGTACAACAATAAGGTTCTAGAATCTCTCTCCGTCCTGATTGCAGTTCAGCAGCTGCCTGATTTCTGGAGCGACTACAGAGGAGAGAGAAGAGGGCCTTCAGACAGTGCAATTATGGTTTCATTTATCACGCCCGTTTCTGCCACACACGTGTGTGTGTGTGTGTGTGTGGCAGAAACGGGCGTGATAAATGAAACCATAATTGCACTGTCTGAAGGCCCTTTTCTCACACACACACACACACACACACCACACACACACTTCTGCCCCCTAGCTTTACCTCTGACGCCTTTATAATCGTTAATCAGATGAGTGTAAGGGTGATGGGATGCAGGTGTAAGTCTCTGCTACATTTCCACTGAGGCCTGACGTTGTGAAACAGGTACAGTATATGAATGTAATTCCGAACGGTGTGTTGAGTTAAAGACAGTTGTAACCAGTATATTACAACACTAATGTGTCTGAGGAATATGACAGGTAGAAAGAAACAGAACAGTTGGGCCTTTTTAAACTAAACGACATGTAGTGCACTACTTCTGATCAGACCCCCATAGGCTCTGGTAGTGCACTACATAGGGAATAGGGTACGATTTGGGACGCATTCCCCAGATGAACCTTTGAAGTGGAGTTGAAGCATGTTGCCCAACGACAAACAAAGAGCTCATTGTCTGAGACCTGTGGGCTGCAGCTCACATGTAAACCAGCACAGTATTCACAGAATGCAAAACATGCAACATACGGAGAATGGGTAGAAATACCAGTCTGTACATGGAAACACCATGTTAGAGATACGTGCCCCCAAATGACACCCTATAGTGCACTATACCCTATATAGTGCAGTATACCCTATTCCCTATATAGTACAGTATACCCTATTCCCTATATATTACAGTATACCCTATTCCCTATATAGTACAGTATACCCTATTCCCTATATATTACAGTATACCCTATTCCCTATATAGTAGTATACCCTATTCCCTATATATTACAGTATACCCTATTCCCTATATAGTACAGTATACCCTATTCCCTATATAGTACAGTATATCCTATTCCCTATATATTACAGTATACCCTATTCCCTATATAGTAGTATACCCTATTCCCTATATAGTACAGTATACCCTATTCCCTATATAGTACAGTATACCCTATTCCCTATATATTACAGTATACCCTATTCCCTATATATTACAGTATACCCTATTCCCTATATAGTAGTACACCCTATTCCCTATATAGTACAGTATACCCTATTCCCTATATAGTGCACTACACCCTATTCCCTATATAGTACAGTATACCCCATTCCCTATATATTACAGTATACCCTATTCCCTATATATTACAGTATACCCTATTCCCTGTATAGTGCAGTATACCCCATTCCCTATATATTACAGTATACCCTATTCCCTATATATTACAGTATACCCTATTCCCTGTATAGTGCAGTGTACCATATTCCCTATATAGTACAGTATACCCTATATAGTACAGTATACCCTATTCCCTATATAGTGCAGTATACCCTATTCCCTGTAGTGCAGTGCACCCTATTCCCTATATAGTGCAGTGCACCCTATTCCCTATATAGTGCGGTGTAAGCTATTCCCTGTAGTACAGTATACCCTATTCCCTGTATAGTGCAGTGTACCCTATTCCCTATATAGTGTGGTATACCCTATTCCCTATATAGTGCAGTATACCCTATTCCCTGTAGTGCAGTGCACCCTATTCCCTATATAGTGCAGTGTAAGCTATTCCCTGTAGTACAGTATACCCTATTCCCTGTAGTGCAGTATACCCTATTCCCTATAGTACAGTAGACCCTATTCCCTGTATAGTAGAGTATACCCTATAGTACAGTATACCCTATTCCCTATAGTACAGTATACCCTATTCCCTGTAGTACAGTATACCCTATTCCCTATATAGTAGTATACCCTATTCCCTGTATAGTACAGTTTACCCTATTCCCTGTAGTACAGTATACCCTATTCCCTATAGTACAGTATACCCTATTCCCTATAGTACAGTATACCCTATAGTACAGTATACCCTATTCCCTGTAGAGTGCACTATATAGGGAATAGGGTGCCATTAGGAAAGCAGCAGAGATAACAAGGTATCCAGACTGGTCTTTAGGTCATACAGTAAACTACAGTATTGTTATGATCAGTTATCAGTGAGCTGTACAACAGGAAGTTACTACAGTATTGTTATGATCAGTTATCAGTGAGCTGTACAACAGGAAGTTACTACAGTATTGTTATGATCAGTGAGCTGTACAACAGGAAGTTACTACAGTATTGTTATGATCAGTTATCAGTGAGCTGTACAACAGGAAGTTACTGTAACTCAGCATCAGGTGATAATGTTCTGCTGTACCAATCAGAAAGGTTTGTGTTCAAATGATCAGTAGTCGGTTTAATTGAAATTCTCCTTGTTGAATTTCTGCAGAGCTATGGCCCCATGTTAATAATGGTATATAGATGTTAGATATCAGATTACAGAGCAAACAGAAGGCCATTCAAGTTCATTACAGGGTTGGAGGAGAACTGTTATTCTGCCCCCCAGTGGTCGAACAGCACTGGGCATTGGGTTCTACAAGACACATTTTCCCCCTTCACACTTTAAAAGGGGAATTTTACCCTGGGGGAATCTGGGCTTGTATTCATCAGGAGGAAGGCAGGTCTGGGCTCATTCAGAAACAGAGGGTTATATTCATTAGTGCACCAAAGCAAACCGTTTTGCAACAGAATCCTTGACATCATATTGTAGATTAGAGCACTTGGGAGTAACGCTTCCGTTGCAAAACGTTTTGCTACAGTGTGCACTAATGAATACGACCTGTTAGCCAATCACAATGAAATCACATGTTTATCGCGTGGGCAGTGTATTTGACAAACTCAAAATGAGTCAAAGGCTGTTTTTAAAGAGTTGAATAATCCAATGTTTTATATATAAATAAACCAGGTCAGTTATGAACATGTGTATCCTGAGTTTAAATGAAGAGACCATATGAAGGCAGCACACAATACATGGAACATCCTTGAGTATCAAAAAAACATCCACAGGATTAGAAATTAAATCAGAATTTGTACATTTCCATTGAAGCTCTCCTATTGGGGGCATTTGCATTCATTTACAATAACAGAAAGGCTGAGTTTCTAATAGCAACTATTGAAACGTATAGGAAACAGCAAGCTCACATAGAAAACATCAGACAAGCAGACAGAGTAATGAATACATGTGCTGTAAAACATATCGCACCCTATTCCCTCATATAGTGCACTACGCTTGACCATAGCCCTATGGGTCACGGCCCAAAGTAGTGCAATGCATAGGGATCATAGGGAGCCATTAGGGACATGCCGTCTTGGGTTAGGAAATTAAAGCCGTTATAGTCACACGTATCAAGAGAGGACTGCATCTCAGGCTTTTTAAAAACGTGCTGAGAACGCACCTAACATTGATGACGCTCGGCAGTAGCAACACAAGCTTCAGGAAGTCTCCACAGAACATGACCGACTGGTTGACGGCTGCCATCTTTAATATAGTGCTCTAATGGTAAAACACACTGTCTGTGAGAAAACTAAATTGGTCAACGTTGAAGTGGTTAGAAAAATATGATTATAAAATGTATATTGTTTAACCAGGAAATAAAATGTACATGAAATACCAGAAGAGACCGTGTCCATCAACCGTTGGGTAAAACAGGTCCAGACTGTCTGAGACAGGTCCCAAATAGCACCCTATTCCATATTTAGCACACTACTTTTTGGCCAGATCCCTACAGACACTATAAAGGGTATAGGGTGCTATTTGAGACAGTGTCCCTGTAGATCACAGACAGTTGACCAGATCCCTACAGACACTATAAAGGGTATAGGGTGCTATTTGAGACAGTGTCCCTGTAGATCACAGACAGTTGACCAGATCCCTACAGACACTATAAAGGGTATAGGGTGCTATTTGAGACAGTGTCCCTGTAGATCACAGACAGTTGACCAGGTTGTCCTTCTCCTCGATCTGTTTGTCCACTGCCAGGTCCATGGCCTCCAGGAACCTCTCCAGGACCACTGTCGGGGTCTGGTAAGGAATCATAGGCAAGTCACGTTGTTGTTGCATAGAAACGCAATGAGTAGCACTCTTTCCATATGAAAATACTACACTTTATTTTAGATCAAAAATATCTTCCCATTGAATTCATGTTTAAAATGTTTGTTTAAAAAATAAACTGTTTGCATGCTGCGTGAAACATTTGAAAACGTTTACAAACCTTCACAAAAAGAGCATGGGCCAAAAAGGGTAGTTTCCTCAGCGCTCTGCCACTAAAACCTTTACTCTTTCTGGAACAGTCCACAAGAGAAATAAGCACAAAACAGCTTTCAATTCTACTCTGATACAATCCAATCCAACACACACACTTCTCAAGGGTAGTATCAATTCTACTCCGATACAATCCAATCCAACACACACACACTTCTCAAGGGTAGTATCAATTCTACTCTGATACAATCCAATCCAACACACACACTTCTCAAGGGTAGTATCAATTCTACTCCGATACAATCCAATCCAATCCACACACTTCTCAAGGGTAGTAGCTTGGTGGCAGGTCTGAGATATGAACGACAGCGCTACGGAGGGCTGGGACTCACATGGCGATGTCCCTGAGAACCAGGCTGAGCTCCGACACCTTGCTCTCCCTGAAGCCCATGGTCTCCAGCTCAAACATGGTCAGCAGTGGCTGTCTGGGGTACACGATCTGGCACTACACACAACGTAGAAAAAGGAAATATAACTCACAAATGATTTTTACCTCTGTTGATGTTTCGGTACAACACCTTGGTGAAGACCTGGTACTGAACATAAACGTGTCAGTGAAAGGACTCCTCAATAACAGAGTAACTGTATCCTACGGTAAGAAACTCCAAAGTTACGAACCCCAGAGTTACAGACACATTTTTCAGCACATTTCAAAGTTACGGACAACTCAGTGTTCCAAAAAAAAAACATTCCCAAAGAGGTCCTATTGTATTCATTAAATTTACATGTTGGTGTGTTTTTACCTTCATCAGTTCCTCCAGACAGGACAGAGAGATGTTGGTGTGTTTTTACCTTCATCAGTTCCTCCAGACAGGACAGAGAGATGTTGGTGTGTTTTTACCTTCATCAGTTCCTCCAGACAGGACAGAGAGATGTTGGTGTGTTTTTACCTTCATCAGTTCCTCCAGACAGGACAGAGAGATGTTGGTGTGTTTTTACCTTCATCAGTTCCTCCAGACAGGGCAGAGAGATGTTGGTGTGTTTTTACCTTCATCAGTTCCTCCAGGCAGGACAGAGAGATGTTGGTGTGTTTTTATCTTCATCAGTTCCTCCAGACAGGACAGAGAGATGTTGGTGTGTTTTTACCTTCATCAGTTCCTCCAGGCAGGACAGAGAGATGTTGGTGTGTTTTTACCTTCATCAGTTCCTCCAGACAGGACAGAGAGATGTTGGTGTGTTTTTACCTTCATCAGTTCCTCCAGACAGGACAGAGAGATGTTGATGTGTTTTTACCTTCATCAGTTCCTCCAGGCAGGACAGAGAGATGTTGGTGTGTTTTTACCTTCATCAGTTCCTCCAGGCAGGACAGAGAGATGTTGGTGTGTTTTTACCTTCATCAGTTCCTCCAGACAGGACAGAGAGATGTTGGTGTGTTTATACCTTCATCAGTTCCTCCAGGCAGGACAGATAGATGTTGGTGTGTTTTTACCTTCATCAGTTCCTCCAGGCAGGACAGATAGATGTTGAAGATGCCCTCTACAGACGGAGGGCCAATGTACTGCTTGATGTCAGCTCTGTCCACAAACGCCAGGTCTATCTTCTCTGTCACGTTGGAGGTGGTCAGGATCACAACATTAGGATGCCTGGGATATACAGGAAGATCAGCTGGGCTAAACGACATACACACCAACACACTGGAGGATGAAGTGGTAGAATCCCACAGCCGCTTGTAGAGAACATGGATGTATCCCAAATGGCCCCCTATTCCCTATATAGTGCACTACTTTTGACCAAGGCCCATAGGGCTAATGGCCCCCTATTCTCTACATAGTGCACTACTTTTGACCAGTAATAGGAAATCATGTTAAACAGAGCTTTCATGAGCTGTTGCCTCTGAATCTATGGGGTTTAATGTGTGACCCACCACAGCAGATGAACTGAACATGTCTGACTGACCGCTTGATCTGGTCCAGCTGTGTGAGGACAGAGTTGACCACTCGGATGGCGTCTGAGGGTTCCGTTCCGGACTGGGAGGCTTTCCGCGCTGCCGTCAGACTCTCCACCTGGTCATCAAATACAGAGTTATTCTGGGCCCTGCAGTTACATGTGTAGGAGTTAACTGGGCCCTGCAGTTACATGTGTAGTTGTTAACTGGGCCCTGCAGTTACATGTGTAGTTGTTGTTAACTGGGCCCTGCAGTTACATGTGTAGGAGTTAACTGGGCCCTGCAGTTACATGTGTAGGAGTTAACTGGGCCCTGCAGTTACATGTGTAGGAGTTAACTGGGCCCTGCAGTTACATGTGTAGGAGTTAACTGGGCCCTGCAGTTACATGTGTAGGAGTTAACTGGGCCCAGCAGTTACATGTGTAGGAGTTAACTGGGCCCTGCAGTTACATGTGTAGGAGTTAACTGGGCCCTGCAGTTACATGTGTAGGAGTTAACTGGGCCCTGCAGTTACATGTGTAGGAGTTAACTGGGCCCAGCAGTTACATGTGTAGGAGTTAACTGGGCCCTGCAGTTACATGTGTAGGAGTTAACTGGGCCCTGCAGTTACATGTGTAGGAGTTAACTGGGCCCTGCAGTTACATGTGTAGGAGTTAACTGGGCCCTGCAGTTACATGTGTAGGAGTTAACTGGGCCCTGCAGTTACATGTGTAGGAGTTAACTGGGCCCTGCAGTTACATGTGTAGGAGTTAACTGGGCCCTGCAAGTTAGGGCCTGCAGTTACATGTGTAGAAGTTAACTGGGCCCTGCAGTTACATGTGTAGGAGTTAACTGGGCCCTGCAGTTACATGTGTAGGAGTTAACTGGGCCCAGCAGTTACATGTGTAGGAGTTAACTGGGCCCTGCAGTTACATGTGTAGGAGTTAACTGGGCCCTGCAGTTACATGTGTAGGAGTTAACTGGGGCCTGGAGTTGTTCCTGACCACATGACCTGACCAGGAAGAGCTCTGGACCACTGTTGTAGGCTATTCATACTTTACCGCATCAATGAGAACAAACACCAGAGCCTGCTTTACCTCATCAATGAGAACAAACACCAGAGCCTGCTTTACCTCATCAATGAGAACAAACACCAGAGCCTGCTTTACCTCATCAATGAGAACAAACACCAGAGCCTGCTTTACCTCATCAATGAGAACAAACACCAGAGCCTGCTTTACCTCATCAATGAGAACAAACACCAGATCCTGCTTTACCTCATCAATGAGAACAAACACCAGAGCCTGCTTTACCTCATCAATGAGAACAAACACCAGAGCCTGCTTTACCTCATCAATGAGAACAAACACCAGAGCCTGCTTTACCTCATCAATGAGAACAAACACCAGATCCTGCTTTACCTCATCAATGAGAACAAACACCAGAGCCTGCTTTACCTCATCAATGAGAACAAACACCAGAGCCTGCTTTACCTCATCAATGAGAACAAACACCAGAGCCTGCTTTACCTCATCAATGAGAACAAACACCAGAGCCTGCTTTACCTCATCAATGAGAACAAACACCAGAGCCTGCTTTACCTCATCAATGAGAACAAACACCAGATCCTGCTTTACCTCATCAATGAGAACAAACACCAGAGCCTGCTTTACCTCATCAATGAGAACAAACACCAGAGCCTGCTTTACCTCATCAATGAGAACAAACACCAGAGCCTGCTTTACCTCATCAATGAGAACAAACACCAGAGCCTGCTTTACCTCATCAATGAGAACAAACACCAGAGCCTGCTTTACCTCATCAATGAGAACAAACACCAGAAGCCTGCTTTACCTCATCAATGAGAACAAACACCAGAGCCTGCTTTACCTCATCAATGAGAACAAACACCAGAGCCTGCTTTACCTCATCAATGAGAACAACACCAGAGCCTGCTTTACCTCATCAATGAGAACAAACACCAGAGCCTGCTTTACCTCATCAATGAGAACAAACACCAGAGCCTGCTTTACCTCATCAATGAGAACAAACACCAGAGCCTGCTTTACCTCATCAATGAGAACAAACACCAGAGCCTGCTTTACCTCATCAATGAGAACAAACACCAGAGCCTGCTTTACCTCATCAATGAGAACAAACACCAGAGCCTGCTTTACCTCATCAATGAGAACAAACACCAGAGCCTGGCTTTACCTCATCAATGAGAACAAACACCAGAGCCTGCTTTACCCTCATCATGGACAAACACCAGAGCATGCTTGTCATCTATAGCTGTTGTATCTTCTGGAACATCTTAGTGACGCAGTTTCCCACTCTGGAAGACAGACACATTACATGTTTTAGTCAAACAATACCAATAAATCATTTTATACATGTTGATGCTGTGGACAATCCAATTTCCCTTGTGGATTAATAACGTTTATTCCAGTAAATTCAATGAGACATGTAACGAGAAGCAGGAAGAGCCAACTGTACTCAGAGAACCACTTGGAGAACAAACTGTGGCTGTTGATCTCAACAAACTGCCCGTAAGAGTACCTGCAGGAAGAACAGGACAGGAAGTTTATAGGACCCATATGGACGTCATAAGACAATGAATTACATGGATATTGCATTGATTAATAGAGAATAAAACATTGAAGTTAAAACACAAGGTAAAACCAGGACAATATGTACGTTTGGGAATACAGTATGTGGCGGGTGGGAATGGCTAGAGGTGGTGAAAAACATTGTCCAACAAGATTCTGCCAAAGCCCTTTCCTCAGAGAGCTCTCTCTTACCGGTTCGATAGTCGGATTGACAGCTTCTGGGCCAGAGCTTTACACAAAGACGTCTTCCCTGTGCCCGGGGGTCCTAACGTGGTACAAATATAGACACACAAATCTAAATCATATCCCTTTTTACAGATATCACATGTATCCGCATTATAGTTGACACAGCCATTATATTATCATATTATATACAGCACATTGGAATAATCATAGGATATTATACATTAATATCAAAGTTACTACTATATTATATTATCATATTATATCATAATATCATATTTATTATGAAAGTGAGTCTGATTAACAGCTGTTGCATTTCACCATTTAGATAAGCATCTTTGTGTCACTCAAAAAGTGGAAGAAATTGCATATACTGTAGAAAATAATTTGTAGCACAGATGTTGGATGAAATACAACTAACCTTGCTTACTTATTTCAAAGCAAGGGCACATATTTCAAGCCTTGTTGGAAAAAAAAACGGACAAAGAGTTGACGAAAAGCTTACAGCACCTGGTATTCCCCAGGCGTCTCCCATCCAAGTACTAACCAGGCCCGACCTTGCTTAGCTTCCGAGATCAGCGAGATCAGGCGTACTCAGGCCAGTGTGGTCGTAAGCGAGAAACTATCTCTTGGTGCACTATGTTAAGTGAAAGTGAGTCTGATTAACAGCTGTTGCATTTTCACCATTTAGATAAGCATCTTTGTGTCACTCAAAAAGTGGAAGAAATTGCATATACTGTAGCCATAATTTGTAGCACAGATTGTTGGATGAAATACAAACTAACCTTGCTTAGTTATTTCAAGCAAGGGCACATATTTAAGCCTTGTGGGAAAAACGGACAAAGAGTTGACAAAAAACTTACAGCACCTGGTATTCCCAGGCGGTCTCCCATCCAAGTACTAACCAGGCGACCCTGCTTAGCTTCCGAGATCAGACGAGATCAGGCGTACTCAGGCCGTGTGGTCGTAAGCGAGAAACTATCTCTTGGTGCACTATGTTAAGTGAAAGTGAGTCTGATTAACAGCTGTTGCATTTTCACCATTTAGATAAGCATCTTGTGTCACTCAAAAAGTGGAAGAAATTGCATATACTGTAGAAATAATTTGTAGCACAGATTGTTGGATGAAATACAAACTAACCTTGCTTAGTATTTCAAAGCAAGGGCACATATTTCAGCTTGTGGGAAAAAACGGACAAAGAGTTGACAAAAGTTTACAGCACCTGGTATCCCAGGCAGTCTCCATCCAAGTACTAACCAGGCCCGACCCTGCTTAGCTTCCG
>NW_022265970.1:0-35000 GCF_002021735.2 Oncorhynchus kisutch | reverse complement strand
ACATGAAAGTCAGTTCAGTCGGTACGAAGACTTCTGTTTGTCTTTCCAGGAAGGATGCCCATGGCTTCTTCACTTTCCCAGTGACAGACGCCATCGCTCCAGGTTACTCTGTGATAATCAAACACCCCATGGATTTCAGCACCATGAACGACAAGATCACAGACAACGAGTACAAAACCGTCACGGAGTTCAAGGTGAGGTGATGCTACAAGCGACCACATGGCGATCTGTCCATCACAGATCACAGGAACTGTCATGATTAGAATTTTGAGATGTATCTCACTACGTTTTTCAGTGATTCCTCACCTCTTTCTGAACTGTATTGGAGGAGAAGGTCCAACGGGCCTCCCCTTGAGCATTTTGAGATGTATCTCAATACGTCTTTCAGTGATTCCTCACCTCTTTCTCAACTGTATTGGAGGAGATGGAGGAGATGGTCCCCTTGAGCATTTTGAGAAGGCGACAAGGATAGAAGATACAAGGAATCAGGGAAAGATGAATTGTGAAAGAGCCTTGGCGTTATCACGTTGATATAACTTGTGGAAATGGAAAGTGTGTGCTGTACATAATGGTTACCTTTATAACATTGATAGTGTTTTCAAAGGGAGGATATTTATTTGCTTCAATTAAACAAATATTTGTGTTGAAGTATTTGTATCAGTTTTAATTGAGTGGCGGGGAGCTTGTTGTTGTAAAGCGGTTGCTTCCTCTGTTGCAGGCGGACTTCAAGCTGATGTGTGATAATGCCATGGTGTATAACCGCCCAGAGACCGTTTACTACAAGGCTGCCAAGAAACTGCTGCACACTGGCTTCAAGATGATGAGCAAAGTAATGAGTAGTGTCTCTACGAGGAGCGGATAGATTGTCATTGTCAGTGTATGATTTGTTGTGCATGCTGATGTTCATAACCCATCCATGTATTTCCCTTTCCTGTGACAGATGTCTTCGCTGGTGGAGTCCTGTTTCCCCTTGTCTTGTCCTTTTCTGTTCTCTCTCTGTCGTTTCACATGTTGGTCATTCTTCTTCCTCTCTGGCTTTGTGAAACAGATTTGCCTCTGTGTGGTTTTACTTCAAACACACCACACTGTAACGTCCTTGTATATTTCTTTATCAGAGTATTCAGGAGACTGTAGAACAACTAAGCAGATAGAAGGCAGACGTGTGACTCAAGATGTTTGATCAATGTTTTCCCTCCTAACAATCATCACCATCCCATCCAGCCATCCCACCAGCCATCCCATCCTGACATCCCATTCCATCACCATCCAGCCATCCCATCCTGACATCCCATTCCACCTCCATCCCATCTAGCCATCCCACCAGCCATCCCATCCCGACATCCCATCCAGCCATCCCATCCTGACATAACATCCAGCCATCCCATCCAGCCATCCCATCCTGACATAACATCCAGCCATCCCACCGGCAATCCCATCCTGACATACCATCCCACCAGCCTTCCTATCCCACCAGCCTTCCCATCCCACCACCATCCCACCAGCCATCCCATCCCATCCCACCAGTCATCCTACCAGCCATCCCATCCTGCCATCCCATCCCACCAGTCATCCTACCAGCCATCCCACCAGCCATCCCATCCTACCAGCCATCCCACCAGCCATCCCATCCCACCAGCCATCCCATCCCACCAGCCATCCCACCAGCCATCCTATCACTCTCTGGCTGAGTTTTGGCAAATGGAGTATAAAGCAATTCCCTTTGGTTCTCTTTCTCTCCCTGTGGTTCTCTCCCTGTGGTTCTCTCTCTCTCTCTTTGGCTCTTTTTCTGTGGCTCTGCTCTGTTTACAGGAGCGGCTGTTAGCACTGAAGCGCAGCATGTCTTTCATGCAGGACATGGATTTCTCTCAGCAGGCGGCCATTTTAGGGGACGAGGACTTGGCGTCTGAGGAGCCCCCTCCGGAGGTCATCTCCATGCCCGTGGAGTCGGCGTCGGCCAAGAAATCCAAGAAACCCAAAGACATCAAAGATATGAAGGAAGTCATCAGGTAGAATGGACTGGCCTACTCTCTATGAGTTTAGCCATTTCTGAGCTAAACTGACCAAGGCGCATTTACAACAACACATAATTCTGCCCCAAAATAATGACAATTTCTCTCAGCCAGTGTCCTAAGGGCTTTTTAGGTGAGAGCTGATGCCACACTATGATAAGCAGTGCCCATTTTGACAAAGGAAGAGACTCAAAATATTTATCTTGTCCATTCCTGTCGCGCCTCTCCAGGGTGCTGTCGGAGAGACGCGTCGCTGCGACACACCACCAACATTCTGTCAATAAAGTCATCTACCATCATGTAACAGATATAGATAGAAAGAGTAGGTGTCCTTTTCTGTAGCCAACAGGCTGGAGATAAAATGGATGACAATGTAATGAGATGGAAACGTTTTATATCGTACAGGTTTCTCCCATCAAAGAGCCTAAATGATGCCTCGTCAAAATAGAAAAGTGCTGACATGTTAACAAACAACACATCCTAACAACAGGACAGGTCAAAGTCAAATGGACAATCAGGCTACTCACAACTTTTGTCCTGGAGTTTCATCCCGTGGGCTAAATTGTCATGATCAGTGGTTTCAAGTTTGTATCCATCAATGTTTTTACGAGCTGCTCATAGTGAAAACATGAAATACTTGGTCATTTCCCGCTGTGTAAACACACTGCAAATAGGCTCAGGATAACAACTCCTCCTGATGGAGTTGGAGTAGCTGATATTCAGAGCTCAAAGAGACAAGTTGATTAGTGACAGGAATCAGGATGAATAAAGCCACTATACCACAGTACGCACGGACCGACGCTGACGTCTTTTTTGGATTTAGCCTTGATTTACACGGACGTTGTGTTCTAGTCCAATCCGGATCAACTCTGAACCCATCATACACTTCTGTTTGTTTCAGATTTTGTCCGGTCTGGACTAGCCTTGATTTGGCCCAAAATTATATGTCTATTAATTAAATAATTTAATTAATATTTTCAGCTTTCATTTAGAACTGAAAATCTGGAAATTCAACATCTGGAAAAAAAATACCTAGTTTCAACATAATTTTGCTTACTGGGACTATTCTTGTAGGGGCGGCAGAATGTGGTCCCAGCAGTCACCTGTATTAACCAGTGATCTGTGGAGTGACTGTGTGCATCTCTGTGGTCCCAGCAGTTACCTGTATGAGCCAGAGGGGAACGCCTGCAGCCTGACTGACAGCACAGCGGAGGAACACGTTCTGGCCCTGGTGGAGCACGCTGCAGATGAAGCACACGACCGCATCAACCGATACATGCCCAACTCCAAGGTTTATATATATATATATATATATAGTACCAGTCAAATGTTTGGACTCATTCCAGGGTTTTTCTTTATTTTTTACTATTTTCTACATTGTAGAATAATAGTGACCATCAAAACTATGAAATAACACATGGAATCACGTAGTAACCAAAAAAGTGTTAAACAAATTGATATTCTTCAAATAGCCACCCTTTACCTTGATGACAGCTTTACACACTCTTGGCATTCTTTCAACCAGCTTCACCTGGAATGCTTTTCCAACAGTCGTGAAGGAGTTCCCACATATGCTGAGCACTTGTTGGCTGCTTTTCCTTCACTCTGCGGTCCAACTCATTGAGGTCGGGTGATTGTGGAGGTCAGGTCATCTGATGCAGCACTCCATCACTCTCCTTCTTGGTAAAATAGCCCTTACACAGCCTGGAGGTGTTTTGGGTCATTGTCCTGTTGAAAAACAAATGATAGCCCAAACCAGATGGGATGGCGTATCACTGCAGAATGCTATGGTAGCCATGCTGGTTAAGTGTGCCTTGAATTCTAAATAAATCACAGACATTGTCACCAGAAAAGCACCCCCACACCATAACACCTCCTCCATGCTTCACGGTGGGAAATACACATGCGGAGATCATCAGTTCACCCACACGGCGTCTCACAAAGACAGTACGGTTGAAAAATCTCCAATTTGGACTCCAGACCAAAGGACAAATTTCCACCGGTCTAATGTCCACCGGTCTAATGTCCATTGCTCGTGTTTCTTGGCCCAAGCAAGTCTATTCTTCTTATTGTTGTCCTTTAGTTGTGGTTTCTTTGCAGCAATTCGACCATGAAGGCCTGATTCACACAGTCTCCTCTGAACAGTTGATGTTGAGTTGTGTCTGTTACTTGAACTCTGTGAAGCATTTATTTGGGCTGCAATTTCTGATACTGGTAACTCTAATGAACGTATCCTCTGCAGCAGAGGTAACTCTGGGTCTTGCTTTTCTGTGGCGGTCCTCATGAGAGACAGTTTCATCACAGCGCTTGATGGTTTTTGCGACTGCACTTGAAGAAACTTTCAAAGTTCTTTACATTTTCCGTATTGCTTGACCTTCATGTCATAAAGTAATGATGGACTGCCGTTTCTCTTTGCTTATTTGAGCTGTTCTTGCCTTAATATGGACTTGGTATTTTACCAAATAGGGCTATGTTCTGTATACCCCCCTACCTTGTCACAGCACAACTGATTGCCTCAAACATATTAAGAAGGAAAGAAATTCCACAAATTAACTTTTAAGAAGGCACACCTGTTAATTGAAATACATTCCAGGTGACTACCTCATGAAGCTGGTTGAGAGAATGCCAAGAGTGTGCAAAACTGTCATCAAGGCAAAGGGCTACTTGAAGAATCTCAAATATAAAATATATGTTGATTTTTTTTTTAAACACTTTTTTGGTTACTACATGATTCCATATGTGTTATTTCATAGTGTTGATGTCTTCACTATTATTCTACAATGTAGAAAATAGTACAAATAAAAGAAAACCCTGGAATGAGTCGGTGTTGTAAAAGCTTTGACCGGTAGTGGACACATTACCAAGTTTCTTTATGTGTGTTTTTCTTTTTCTTTGTTTTCTACATTGTAGAATAATAGTGAAGACATCAACACTATGAAATAACACATATGGAATCATGTAGTAACCAAAATAGTGTTAAATCCCAAATAAACACTGTACATAATGATCAGCTGCTATATGCCCAGGTCCAAGGTACTGTACTCAATACAATAGTGTGTTTTAATCAGATACGACTGCTAGACTAGAGGTTAGAGAAGCGGAGGGTTGCTGGTTCGAATCCCTGGCTTTGAGTCAGGTTTAATAGATGGATATTTAAAGTGGATGCCAGGGTTGATCTATGTTTAGTTAGTTATCCCGGTGACCACATGGTTCTAGTGTCCTGTTGACCACATGGTTGTAGTGTCCCGGTGACCATGTGGTTGTAGTGTCCCGGTGACCACATGGTTCTAGTGCCCCAGTGACCACATGGTTTTAGTGTCCCGGTGACCACATGGTTCTAGTGTCCCAGTGACCACATGTTTCTAGTGCCCCGGTGACCACATGGTTCTAGTGTCCCAGTGACCACATGGTTCTAGTGTCCCGGTGACCACATGGTTCTAGTGTCCCGGTGACCACATGGTTCTAGTGTCCCAGTGACCACATGGTTCTAGTGCCCCAGTGACCACATGGTTCTAGTGTCCCAGTGACCACATGGTTCTAGTGTCCCAGTGACCACATGGTTCTAGTGTCCTGGTGACCACATGGTTCTAGTGTCCCAGTGACCACATGTTTCTAGTGCCCCAGTGACCACATGGTTCTAGTGTCCCAGTGACCACATGGTTCTAGTGTCCCAGTGACCACATGGTTCTAGTGTCCCAGTGACCACATGGTTTTAGTGTCCCAGTGACCACATGGTTTTAGTGTCCCAGTGACCACATGGTTTTAGTGTCCCAGTGACCACATGGTTCTAGTGTCCCAGTGACCACATGGTTCTAGTGTCCCAGTGACCACATGGTTCTAGTGTTCCGGTGACCACATGGTTCTAGTGTCCCAGTGACCACATGGTTCTAGTGTTCCAGTGACCACATGGTTCTAGTGCCCCAGTGACCACATGGTTCTAGTGTTCCAGTGACCACATGGTTCTAGTGCCCCAGTGACCACATGGTTCTAGTGTCCCAGTGACCACATGGTTCTTGTGTTCCTGTATTTTCAGATGGGTTTCCTGAGGAAAGAGCCTGATGGTAATCTGTTGTACACTGTAGTGAATCAGCTGAATCCAGAAGCAAAAGGTTTGTTCCCTACTTTTCTCTGGTATTATCCAGTGGGAAACTCACTGTCCCAAATGGCAGCCTATTCCCTATATAGTACACTACTTTTGACCAGAGCCCTATGGACCCAATGGACCCTGGTCAAAAGTAGTGCACTACATAGGGAATAGGCTGCCATTTGGGACACAGATATAGAACCTGTATAGATGTACTGTATCAGATAAATGTCCAAGATGTTCTATACCATGTGACACAGAGGGAAGTACCTGTTCTGTCTCTGCTTCCCAGAGGAGGAGACCCACCCTGTGGACCTGAGCTCTCTGTCCAATAAGCTCCTTCCTGGATTAACAACACTGGGTTTCAAAGATGACAGGAGACACAAGGGTATGTACAGAAAGTACAAAGCTGCTTAGCGGTTAGCTAACACGTTTGATGCATGTCCTGACCATGTAAAAAAGTCAATGTGACCTCCTGCTGCTTAGCGGTTAGCTAACACGTTGGATACATGTCCTGACCATGTAAACAAGTCAATGGGACCTCCTGCTGCTTAGCGGTTAGCTAACACGTTGGATACATGTCCTGACCATGTAAAAAAGTCAATGGGACCTCCTGCTGCTTAGCGGTTAGCTAACACGTTGGATATATGTCCTGACCATGTAAACAAGTCAATGGGACCTCCTGCTGCTTAGCGGTTAGCTAACACGTTGGATACATGTCCTGACCATGTAAAAAGTCAATGGGACCTCCTGCTGCTTAGCGGTTAGCTAACACGTTGGATATATGTCCTGACCATGTAAAAAAGTCAATGTGACCTCCTGCTGCTTAGCGGTTAGCTAACACGTTGGATACATGTCCTGACCATGTAAAAAAGTCAATGGGACCTCCTGCTGCTTAGCGGTTAGCTAACACGTTGGATACATGTCCTGACCATGTAAAAAAGTCAATGGGACCTCCTGCTGCTTAGCGGTTAGCTAACACGTTGGATACATGTCCTGACCATGTAAAAAAGTCAATGTGACCTCCTGCTGCTTAGCAGTTAGCTAACACGTTGGATACATGTCCTGACCATGTAAACAAGTCAATGGGACCTCCTGCTGCTTAGCGGTTAGCTAACACGTTGGATACATGTCCTGACCATGTAAAAAAGTCAATGGGACCTCCTGCTGCTTAGCGGTTAGCTAACACGTTGGATACATGTCCTGACCATGTAAAAAAGTCAATGTGACCTCCTGCTGCTTAGCGGTTAGCTAACACGTTGGATACATGTCCTGACCATGTAAACAAGTCAATGGGACCTCCTGCTGCTTAGCGGTTAGCTAACACGTTGGATACATGTCCTGACCATGTAAACAAGTCAATGGGACCTCCTGCTGCTTAGCGGTTAGCTAACACGTTGGATACATGTCCTGACCATGTAAACAAGTCAATGGGACCTCCTGCTGCTTAGACGTTCTAGATTCTGTCTTTCATAATGTTGGCTATGATGAGAGAGAGAGAGAATTTCTTCCAAGGGTTCCTTCTTCTGCTCGTCGTGTGTGTGTGTGTGTGTGTGTGTAGTGACGTTCCTGAGCAGTACCTACAACACCCAGACCCTGCAGAACAACTCCATCTACCCAGACCTGCTGCCTGATGAGATGGACCTGCTCTACTCAGCCTACGGGGATGAGACTGGGGTGCAGTGTGCTCTCAGGTTAGTCGATGCTGTAGCAGCACTGGTATCATTACTGGAGCTAGGGTTCCCATTGGACCGTTCCTGGAATCAGGATGCAATAATAAGGAAATCCAGGGATTTCTGGGAAATCTGGGAATTTTGGGGGAAATTTACCACAATTTTGCTACCCTTCCTGCTGTGCACATCTAACGTGCTGTATGAGAAAGCCTTAACGTTGTAGTATATACTGTGTAAATGCTGTCTCCTTCCTCATTCCAGTATTCAGGAGTTTGTTAAAGGTTGTGGGAACGTTACTAAGCGTTTGGTTGACGGGCTGCTGGATAAGATGACTGCAGGGGACCACTCTAAGGCTGTCTACCAGATCAGACAGGTCTGTACCCCATTAACACACTCATACAGGCTGGGCCCCAAATGGCCCCCTATGCCCTATCTAGGGCTCTACCTTTGACCCGGGCCGTCTGGGGGGGGGGGGGGGACACCATCACATATGACTTCCTAAAGCACACCATGGGGGTCTTGTCTAGGGGGGGGGGGCAGTCACGCGTATGACTTCCTAAAGCACACCATGGGGGTCCCGTCTAGGGGGGGGGGGCAGTCACACATATGACTTCCTAAAGCACACCGTGGGGGTCCCGTCTGGGGGGGACAGTAAGTCCTGTGTTAGAGGGGGCATGTGTTGCGTGGGTATTTACAGATAGATAATTTTTCCTGCTACTTTTATGTTAACTAGTTTTAACTAGTGGTAGAAGCTGGGTATATAACTAGTTTTAACTAGTGGTAGCTCGGTATATAACCAGTTTTAACTAGTGGTAGAAGCTGGGTATATAACCAGTTTTAACTAGTGGTAGAAGCTGGGTATATAACTAGTTTTAACTAGTGGTAGAAGCTGGGTATATAACTAGTTTTAACTAGTGGTAGAAGCTGGGTATATAACTAGTTTTAACTAGTGGTAGAAGCTGGGTATATAACCAGTTTTAACTAGTGGTAGAAGCTGGGTATATAACCAGTTTTAACTAGTGGTAGAAGCTGGGTATATAACCAGTTTTAACTAGTGGTAGAAGCTGGGTATATAACTAGTTTTAACTAGTGGTAGAAGCTGGGTATATAACTAGTTTTAACTAGTGGTAGAAGCTGGGTATATAACTAGTTTTAACTAGTGGTAGAAGCTCGGTATATAACTAGTTTTAACTAGTGGTAGAAGCTCGGTATATAACTAGTTTTAACTAGTGGTAGAAGCTGGGTATATAACTAGTTTTAACTAGTGGTAGAAGCTGGGTATATAACTAGTTTTAACTAGTGGTAGAAGCTCGGTATATAACTAGTTTTAACTAGTGGTAGAAGCTCGGTATATAACTAGTTTTAACTAGTGGTAGAAGCTGGGTATATAACTAGTTTTAACTAGTGGTAGAAGCTGGGTATATAACTAGTTTTAACTAGTGGTAGAAGCTCGGTATATAACTAGTTTAAACTAGTGGTAGAAGCTGGGTTTAACATTATGTTAATGTGGTAGTAACATGTCGTCTTGTGTTTCAGAAAAGAAACATGGCGTTACCAGACGAAACCAAGAGCAACATTTACGATATGCAGGTATTTTACAGCTGTTCAATTGAATATGCTTACAGTGATTTTGTTTAGTGGTTGGTGTGTGTGCGTGTGCGTGTGTGTGCGTGCGCGTGCGTGTGTGTGTGTGTGTGTGTCCATCCTGCTTGCCCAACATGGTTGACCCTCCAGATGTGTGTATTTGCCCAGATGGCTGATGGGACAGGTCTGGGAGAGGGCAGCTCAGCGCTGGACTTCATGTCCATGAAGAGCTACTCTGACATGTCTCTGGAGATGTCCATGCTCAACTCTTTAGGTGAGGATCCTACCTGCTTGTAAATCAGTAGTATCGCTTCCATTATCTTAACCACCTGTGTGTTTACCACCACCCCCCATACAGACATATAAACACAGACACACACACACACACACACACACACAGACAGACACACACACACACACACACACACACACACACACACACACACACACACACACACAGAGACACACACACACAGGCACACATAGTCTTTATAGTGATTGTTTACCATAGCCCTAAAGTAGTGCACTATACAGGGAATAGGGTGCTGTTCGGTATGTGGACCCTGTCATCTTCACCACTTGTATGACTGTAATGGTCTTCCCCGTGTGCCTCCTCTGCTCTCAGGGAAGTCAGTGAAGAAGGAGCCGGGGCATGAAGACGGGGTCAGTCAGCAGCACTTTGAGGAGGCAGCCAAGCTGCTGCAGGAGTTCCAGGAGGGCCAGGTGGAGAGGGGAGGCTCCAGACCCTCCTCTAACCTCTCCTCCCTGTCAGGGACCTCCGACAGGGACCAGCACCACCTGGGTAAGGACTGCAGGACAACACTGTCTGGAGCTCATCCACATACCTCGCTGTATCAGTTCGTAAGTCCCAAATGACACCCTAATCCCTATATAGTGTACTACTTTTGACCAGAGCCCATAGAGCTCTGGTCAAAAGTAGTGTGCTATGTATGGAATAGGGTGCCATTTGGGACGTAGAAAGGTGCTCCTCCACCTGCCTCGCTGAGCCAGTGTCAGAAACATGCAGGATTTTGTCTGTCTGTGCCAGTTGCCATTTTGTGCCTAGTTGACACTTACAGGCTCGGTATATCCCATCAGTCACTTAAAACTGTAAGGACAGACGCTCTGGATAAGATCTTCTGCCAAATTCATAAATATCATGTAAAATGTTATGAGACATGAGTTTCAACGTTTCAAAGGCTTTGTAGACATGTGATTGATGTGCTTTGTTTCAATGACCGTTGGTTTTTCTATGTTCCTCCTCAGGGAGTCCCTCACACCTGGGTGTTGGTGACCAGTCTGAGATGGTTCATGACCCCTATGAGTTCCTCCAGTCTCCAGAGCCAGGCTCCACATCCAACAGCTGACCTATGAGTTCCTCCAGTCTCCAGAGCCAGGCTCCACATCCAACAGCTGACCTATGAGTTCCTCCAGTCCCCAGAGCCAGGCTCCACATCCAACAGCTGACCTATGAGTTCCTCCAGTCTCCAGAGCCAGGCTCCACATCCAACAGCTGACCTATGAGTTCCTCCAGTCTCCAGAGCCAGGCTCCACATCCATCAGCTGACCTATGAGTTCCTCCAGTCCCCAGAGCCAGGCTCCACATCCAACAGCTGACCTATGAGTTCCTCCAGTCTCCAGAGCCAGGCTCCACATCCAACAGCTGACCTATGAGTTCCTCCAGTCTCCAGAGCCAGGCTCCACATCCAACAGCTGACCTATGAGTTCCTCCAGTCTCCAGAGCCAGGCTCCACATCCAACAGCTGACCTATGAGTTCCTCCAGTCCCCAGAGCCAGGCTCCACATCCAACAGCTGACCTATGAGTTCCTCCAGTCTCCAGAGCCAGGCTCCACATCCAACAGCTGACCTATGAGTTCCTCCAGTCTCCAGAGCCAGGCTCCACATCCATCAGCTGACCTATGAGTTCCTCCAGTCCCCAGAGCCAGGCTCCACATCCAACAGCTGACCTATGAGTTCCTCCAGTCTCCAGAGCCAGGCTCCACATCCAACAGCTGACCTATGAGTTCCTCCAGTCTCCAGAGCCAGGCTCCACATCCAACAGCTGACCTATGAGTTCCTCCAGTCTCCAGAGCCAGGCTCCACATCCAACAGCTGACCTATGAGTTCCTCCAGTCTCCAGATCCAGGCTCCACATCCAACAGCTGACCTATGAGTTCCTCCAGTCTCCAGAGCCAGGCTCCACATCCAACAGCTGACCTATGAGTTCCTCCAGTCTCCAGAGCCAGGCTCCACATCCAACAGCTGACCTATGAGTTCCTCCAGTCCCCAGAGCCAGGCTCCACATCCAACAGCTGACCTATGAGTTCCTCCAGTCCCCAGAGCCAGGCTCCACATCCAACAGCTGACCTATGAGTTCCTCCAGTCCCCAGAGCCAGGCTCCACATCCAACAGCTGACCTATGAGTTCCTCCAGTCTCCAGAGCCAGGCTCCACATCCAACAGCTGACCTATGAGTTCCTCCAGTCTCCAGAGCCAGGCTCCACATCCAACAGCTGACCTATGAGTTCCTCCAGTCTCCAGAGCCAGGCTCCACATCCAACAGCTGACCTATGAGTTCCTCCAGTCTCCAGAGCCAGGCTCCACATCCAACAGCTGACCTATGAGTTCCTCCAGTCTCCAGAGCCAGGCTCCACATCCAACAGCTGACCTATGAGTTCCTCCAGTCTCCAGAGCCAGGCTCCACATCCAACAGCTGACCTATGAGTTCCTCCAGTCTCCAGAGCCAGGCTCCACATCCAACAGCTGACCTATGAGTTCCTCCAGTCTCCAGAGCCAGGCTCCACATCCAACAGCTGACCTATGAGTTCCTCCAGTCCCCAGAGCCAGGCTCCACATCCAACAGCTGACCTATGAGTTCCTCCAGTCCCCAGAGCCAGGCTCCACATGCAACAGCTGACCTATGAGTTCCTCCAGTCTCCAGAGCCAGGCTCCACATCCAACAGCTGACCTATGAGTTCCTCCAGTCCCCAGAGCCAGGCTCCACATCCAACAGCTGACCTATGAGTTCCTCCAGTCCCCAGAGCCAGGCTCCACATGCAACAGCTGACCTATGAGTTCCTCCAGTCTCCAGAGCCAGGCTCCACATCCAACAGCTGACCTATGAGTTCCTCCAGTCCCAGGCTCCACATCCAACAGCTGACCTATGAGTTCCTCCAGTCTCCAGAGCCAGGCTCCACATCCAACAGTTGACCTATGAGTTCCTCCAGTCTCCAGAGCCAGGCTCCACATCCAACAGCTGACCTATGAGTTCCTCCAGTCTCCAGAGCCAGGCTCCACATCCAACAGCTGACCTATGAGTTCCTCCAGAGCCAGGCTCCACATCCAACAGCTGACCTATGAGTTCCTCCAGTCTCCAGAGCCAGGCTCCACATCCAACAGCTGACCTATGAGTTCCTCCAGTCTCCAGAGCCAGGCTCCACATCCAACAGCTGACCTATGAGTTCCTCCAGTCTCCAGAGCCAGGCTCCACATCCAACAGCTGACCTATGAGTTCCTCCAGTCCCCAGAGCCAGGCTCCACATCCAACAGCTGACCTATGAGTTCCTCCAGTCTCCAGAGCCAGGCTCCACATCCAACAGCTGACCCACACACTGACAAGTTGCCTCTAACTGGGGTAGCTCTGGTCACAATACCAGTATCACTATATTATGATACTCAACTTTCCAAGGCAAAAAAGGAAACAAAACTATTTTAACTCTTTAAAAACATGCTTTACCTAAAATATTGTTTTCTGTAGCTTGAAAAACAAACAAATATGTCTCTGGTGTATCTAACATTAAGACTTCTGAGTATTGCGATACTGTTATTTAGAAACTACTAGGGAGATGGTAGAAGATGCCTCTAACTACTGGTCTGGGGTCAGACATTGTTTGATGGGTAATCTGATCCTAGATCTGTGGCTTAGAGGAAACTTCTACTCAGAGCTGATCTGACGTCCTGTATCTAACCACACTGGTTGTTTTGTTGTCTGACTCTGTGCTCTCAACACACCGGGGACAATGAGAGAACCTCAGACATGTTGTTGAAGGTCATCATGATTGTACAGATTATTTGTATGTGTGCTATACTTAAGAGAATAAAGTTGCCACAGGTTGTGTTTTTACACAGTACTGTGTCATCAGGTTGTGTTTTTACACAGTACTGTCATCAGGTTGTGTTTTTACACAGTACTGTGTCATCAGGTTGTGTTTTTACACAGTACTGTCATCAGGTTGTGTTTTTACACAGTACTGTGTCATCAGGTTGTGTTTTTACACAGTACTGTGTCATCAGGTTGTGTTTTTACACAGTACTGTGTCATCAGGTTGTGTTTTTACACAGTACTGTGTCATCAGGTTGTGTTTTTACACAGTACTGTGTCATCAGGTTGTGTTTTTACACAGTACTGTGTCATCAGGTTGTGTTTTTACACAGTACTGTCATCAGGTTGTGTTTTTACACAGTACTGTCATCAGGTTGTGTTTTTACACAGTACTCTGTCATCAGGTTGTGTTTTTACACAGTACTCTGTCATCAGGTTGTGTTTTTACACAGTACTGTGTCATCAGGTTGTGTTTTTACACAGTACTGTGTCATCAGGTTGTGTTTTTACACAGTACTGTGTCATCAGGTTGTGTTTTTACACAGTACTGTGTCATCAGGTTGTGTTTTTACACAGCACTGTGTCATCAGGTTGTGTTTTTACACAGCACTGTGTCATCAGGTTGTGTTTTTACACAGCACTGTGTCATCAGGTTGTGTTTTTACACAGCACTGTGTCATCAGGTTGTGTTTTTACACAGCACTGTGTCATCAGGTTGTGTTTTTACACAGCACTGTGTCATCAGGTTGTGTTTTTACACAGCACTGTGTCATCAGGTTATGTTTTTACACAGCACTGTGTCATCAGGTTGTGTTTTTACACAGTACTGTGTCATCAGGTTGTGTTTTTACACAGTACTGTGTCATCAGGTTGTGTTTTTACACAGTACTCACAGTCATTAGTTTTCCTTTAAATGTTTTGGGCACTTCAGGGATTGATATGATACAGTGGAGTCTGATCTCATACTTTTCAAGAGGGCAGATATCAGAGCAGTATAAAAGGGCTCCTGGGTGGCTCAGCGGTCTAAGGCATCACTACAGACCCTGGTTCGATCCCGGGTGGTATCACAACCGGACGTAATTCCGGAGTCCCATAGGACAGTGCACAATTGGTCCAGTGTCGTCCGGCTAAGGGGAGGGTTTGGCCGGGGAAGGCCGTCTTTGTAAATAAGGATTTGTTCGTATCTACTTGCCTAGTTAAGTAAAGGATACATACAGGTTAAAAATAAGCTCAGGGACCATATGTATCAACCATCTCAGTGTAGGAGTGCTGATCTAGGATCAGAGCCCCCCCCTGTCCATATAATCCTGTTCATTGTTATCTAAATGGCTAAACTGATCCTAAATCAGCAGTCTTTCACTCTGAGACACTTGATATATAATAAGGCCCCAGGAGCCTACCAACTTTCCTCCTTGTGAAGTCCTCCTCTCATAAAGGATGTTATCACGCGGGTTGTGTTGGTCCGCTGTGAAAAGGTCCCTGTGTTTACATGGCTGCCCACTGTTAGAGAGAAAAGGACTGGTCCCTGTGTTGACATGGCTGGTCCCTGTTAGAGAGAAAAGGACTGGTCCCTGTGTTGACATGGCTGCCCACTGTTAGAGAGAAAAGGCCTGGTCCCTGTGTTGACATGGCTGCCCACTGTTAGAGAGAAAAGGACTGGTCCCTGTGTTGACATGGCTGCCCACTGTTAGAGAGAAAAGGACTGGTCCCTGTGTTTACATGGCTGCCCACTGTTAGAGAGAAAAGGACTGGTCCCTGTGCTTACATGGCTGCCCACTGTTAGAGAGAAAAGGACTGGTCCCTGTGTTGACATGGCTGCCCACTGTTAGAGAGAAAAGGCCTGGTCCCTGTGTTGGCATGGCTGCCCACTGTTAGAGAGAAAAGGACTGGTCCCTGTGTTGACATGGCTGCCCACTGTTAGAGAGAAAAGGACTGGTCCCTGTGTTTACATGGCTGCCCACTGTTAGAGAGAAAAGGACTGGTCCCTGTGTTTACATGGCTGCCCACTGTTAGAGAGAAAAGGACTGGTCCCTGTGTTGACATGGCTGCCCACTGTTAGAGAGAAAAGGAACAAGCATGTTGGAGTGGAGTCTCTTACAGGCCACCCAAGAGCTATTGTTGCTAAGCTACATGTCCAACCCACCAGTTTTAGCTGCACTGTCTGTTCTATTTAAGGACAATTCTAGAATGGACTCTTGTATTCATGGAAAGGTAACACAGTTGTTCCGTCACAATGTTCCGTCTCGTCTCACAGCCACTGTATCTCTGTGGTGAGGAAAGAGACTATGTAATGTTGAGTTCAAAATATCACACTGAAATGAATGTCAATGTTGTTAGTAGGTCTGTGCTGGTTTATGCCCATCAAGTTATGAAAAGGGTTCATTCAGACCATTAGGGTCAGGTAAGAAACAGGGTACAAAGGAACAATATACACCATATATACAAAAGTATGTGGACAGCCCATCAAATGAGTGGATTCAGCTATTTTAGCCACACCCATTGCTGACAGGTGTATAAAATCGAGCTCACAGCCATGCAATCTCCATAGACAAACATTGGCAGTAGAATGGCCTTACTGAAGAGCTCAGTGACTTTCAAGGTGGCACCGTCATAGGATGCCACCTTTAAAACAAGTCAGTTTGTCAAATTTCTGCCCTGCTAGAGCTGGCCCGGTCAACTGTAAGAGCTGTTATTGTGAAGTGGAAACATCTAGTAGCAACAACGGTTCAAGTCGTAGGCCACACAAGCTCACAGAACGGGACAACCGAGTGCTGAAGCGTGTAGGGCATAAAAATCATCTGTTCTCGGTTTGTAAAACTCACTACTGAGTTTCAAACTGCCCCTGGAAGCAACATCAGCACAATAACTGTTTGTCAGGAGCTTCATGAAATGGTTTTCCATGGCCGAGCAGCCGCACACAAGCCTGATATCACCATGCGCAATGCCAAGCATCGGCTGGAGTGGTGTAAAGCTCGCCGCCATTGGACTCTGGAGCAGTGGAAATGCGTTCTCTGGCGTGATGAATCACGCTTCACCATCTGGCAGTCCGACAGACGAATCTGGGTTTGGCGGATGCCAAAGAGAACCCTACCTGCCCCAATGCATAGTGCCAACTGTAAAGTTTGGTGGAGGAGGAATAATGGCCTGGGGCTGTTTTTCATGGTTCTGGCAAGGCTCCTTAGATCCAGTGAAGGGAAATCTCAACCCCATCGAACACCTTTGGGATGAACTGGAACAGACTCCTACACATACTTTAAAGGCTGCATCCCAAATGGGCCCTGGCACAAAGCGCACTATAAAGGGAACAGGGATCCATTTAGGATGCAGACTTTAAAGTATGTGTAGGAGTCTGTTCAGAAAGCAGAAGTTTCACTGACACAGTATGTCCTACCTGGTTTCAGTTCCCGTTATTCTGTGGAGGCTATAAATGATGGAGCATAATAACTGTAAAGTCAATTACTCCAAAAGAAACAAGTCATGGAAAGGAATCTCCCTAATTACGGCTACATGAAGTTGGGATGCAATGCCGAGGTCATAGGGCTAGAGTATGTGTTACACACATATTTCATTTTTATTAAAAAATATATGTTTTAGGTATGCAAAATACTCTAACTTGGTTGCGCAGTCAGCCTGGTAAAAAGGCATCCTTTTAGAGGGAGTTCTATTATGACCGTGTACGGGGCATGCGCGTTTCTCCAAGGCCAGTTTCCATAGCAGTGGTCGCACCGCGAGATAAGTTCTCCAACTTATGATGATTGACTGACACCCACCGTGCGAGCTCCTTTGATATGGATCTTACTATGGACTTACGTACGTTACATTTTATACAGCCTAGTAGCCTTCCTAAATGTTGCCTGCCCAATTGATTCAGTGCGCTTTTGCGTTTTGGCAAGAGACTGTAGCTGAGACACAAGTCCGACTGATTGGGTAAAACAAACAATTATGGGCAATCAAGACGGTGAATTCTGCTTCTTAATTTAAGCAAATGTTTATTTTGGTCACAGTGTGCTTTTCGTTTTTTAACGCCATCCGACAAAAGTAAGTAATTTTCTAATCATTTTGAATACACTTTACAGATGTAAAAAGGTCAACTTTGTAATGAAGATGTGTTTTGATATGTGTATAATCAGCATGTATTTTATGTTTGCAGCTGTGCACGTTGGTGTTTTGGAAAATGGTTAGTTCTGATTGTGGTGTTTGCGTTGTTGAGTGTGTGACTGACAGATGAACACAACGCATCATGGAACATTCGCAGTTAAACGTCCGGTTGGTGTTTTGTTATGGCTTCTATATATTAAAGCCATTTGACTCACTATACATTTTCCTGTCTCGATTTATGTTTCAACTATTGTGGGAACTAGGGCTACATTATTTGCCTAGCAAAACAGTGTAGTCGGAGAAACCATCCGATTGGCAGGAGCGCAAATAAGAAGCCTGGGTCCTATTCATTAGTCCACACCGGAGCAAAACGTTTTGCAACTGCAAACGAAAACGAGGGTTTAGTCCAGACTAGTCTTTCCCAGTTTCAGTACATTTTCTTCCGTATGGCGCTTAATGAATACGCCAAAGGGATTTATTACTGAATTTGCTAGGCAACCGAATTTCAACCCCTGTCAATGAACTCAGGAGGCAGACAGGATCATACGCCCATGTCAAAGCGCTGGCTCAATGCCCAGGTGTGCCAAAATTAAGATGATGACAAGACGATTAGCTCTACAGCATCATAATTTTTCATGCACTAACATTCTGACAATTGAATGTTGAGAATAAAGAGAATGGTCATTATGATTTTGACAGCTTAGTGGAGAAGGTAAGACGAGGAAGGGACCATTTTAAGTCAGATATAACGATAGAAACATAGTGGCATAGGAGGAGTTTGTCCGCGTAAATGTCATAGAAAAAGTTGAGCTTTGATTGGGAAAGGTCAAAATGTTGTGCCTGCCTGACTACTCAAAGCAATATCCTCCTTGTGAAACGAACTTCTGTTTTTAAAAACCTGATAGTCCAAAGAAAAGGAAGTAGATTTGTTTTCATCTTAACCAAAACCGTCCAGAAGGGTTGGATATTATGACCACAGTTGTGTCCGTCCCAAACGGCACCCTGTTCTTTATATAGGGCACTACATCCGACTAGAGCGCTATGGGTCCTGGTCAGAAGTAGTGTAATATATAGGGAATCGGGTGCCATTTGGGACGTCGACCCAGAGTGTTTAGATATTATGCTGAACCGATATGGACACTGAGATAAGCTGTTGATACAGGATTGTTGTGGGGGATGGTAACGATGCCGTCATACTCCAACTCAACTAATTTCCCTGGCAAATGTAACCGCAGCCTACCAAGTGTGGCATCGTGCATTCTAAAAGAGACACAAAACATCCCTTTCACTTTTGGTGTGATGATGGAAGGAGGGGGGGGGGGGCAAGTTGTCCTTGGCCATTTGACACAAAAAATGAAGAACTTTGGGTCCTAGTCATCATAGTCTATAACCAGGGTCCTAGTCATCATAGTCTATAGCCAGGGTCCTAGTCATCATAGTCTATAACCAGGGTCCTAGTCATCATAGTCTATAGCCAGGGTCCTAGTCATCATAGTCTATAGCCAGGGTCCTAGTCATCATAGTCTATAGCCAGGGTCCTAGTCATCATAGTCTATAGCCAGGGTCCTAGTCATCATAGTCTATAACTAGGGTCCTAGTCATCATAGTCTATAACCAGGGTCCTAGTCATCATAGTCTATAGCCAGGGTCCTAGTCATCATAGTCTATAACCAGGGTCCTAGTCATCATAGTCTATAGCCAGGGTCCTAGTCATCATAGTCTATAGCCAGGGTCCTAGTCATCATAGTCTATAGCCAGGGTCCTAGTCATCATAGTCTATAGCCAGGGTCCTAGTCATCATAGTCTATAACCAGGGTCCTAGTCATCATAGTCTATAACCAGGGTCCTAGTCATCATAGTCTATAACCAGGGTCCTAGTCATCATAGTCTATAGCCAGGGTCCTAGTCATCATAGTCTATAACCAGGGTTGTAGTCTATAACCAGGGTTCTAGTCATCATAGTCTATAACCAGGGTCCTAGTCATCATAGTCTATAACCAGGGTCCTAGTCATCATAGTCTATAACCAGGGTCCTAGTCATCATAGTCTATAACCAGGGTCCTAGTCATCATAGTCTATAGCCAGGGTCCTAGTCATCATAGTCTATAACCAGGGTTGTAGTCTATAACCAGGGTTCTAGTCATCATAGTCTATAACCAGGGTCCTAGTCATCATAGTCTATAACCAGGGTTGTAGTCTATAACCAGGGTCCTAGTCATCATAGTCTATAGCCAGGGTCCTAGTCATCATAGTCTATAGCCAGGGTCCTAGTCATCATAGTCTATAACCAGGGTCCTAGTCATCATAGTCTATAGCCAGGGTCCTAGTCATCATAGTCTATAGCCAGGGTCCTAGTCATCATAGTCTATAGCCAGGGTCCTAGTCATCATAGTCTATAGCCAGGGTCCTAGTCATCATAGTCTATAGCCAGGGTCCTAGTCATCATAGTCTATAACTAGGGTCCTAGTCATCATAGTCTATAACCAGGGTCCTAGTCATCATAGTCTAAAGCCAGGGTCCTAGTCATCATAGTCTATAACCAGGGTCCTAGTCATCATAGTCTATAGCCAGGGTCCTAGTCATCATAGTCTATAGCCAGGGTCCTAGTCATCATAGTCTATAGCCAGGGTCCTAGTCATCATAGTCTATAGCCAGGGTCCTAGTCATCATAGTCTATAACCAGGGTCCTAGTCATCATAGTCTATAACCAGGGTCCTAGTCATCATAGTCTATAACCAGGGTCCTAGTCATCATAGTCTATAGCCAGGGTCCTAGTCATCATAGTCTATAACCAGGGTCCTAGTCATCATAGTCTATAACCAGGGTCCTAGTCATCATAGTCTATAGCCAGGGTCCTAGTCATCATAGTCTATAACCAGGGTTGTAGTCTATAACCAGGGTTCTAGTCATCATAGTCTATAACCAGGGTCCTAGTCATCATAGTCTATAACCAGGGTTGTAGTCTATAACCAGGGTCCTAGTCATCATAGTCTATAGCCAGGGTCCTAGTCATCATAGTCTATAACCAGGGTCCTAGTCATCATAGTCTATAGCCAGGGTCCTAGTCATCATAGTCTATAGCCAGGGTCCTAGTCATCATAGTCTATAGCCAGGGTCCTAGTCATCATAGTCTATAGCCAGGGTCCTAGTCATCATAGTCTATAACCAGGGTCCTAGTCATCATAGTCTATAACCAGGGTCCTAGTCATCATAGTCTATAACCAGGGTCCTAGTCATCATAGTCTATAGCCAGGGTCCTAGTCATCATAGTCTATAACCAGGGTCCTAGTCATCATAGTCTATAGCCAGGGTCCTAGTCATCATAGTCTATAGCCAGGGTCCTAGTCATCATAGTCTATAACCAGGGTCCTAGTCATCATAGTCTATAACCAGGGTCCTAGTCATCATAGTCTATAACCAGGGTCCTAGTCATCATAGTCTATAGCCAGGGTCCTAGTCATCATAGTCTATAACCAGGGTTGTAGTCTATAACCAGGGTTCTAGTCATCATAGTCTATAACCAGGGTCCTAGTCATCATAGTCTATAACCAGGGTCCTAGTCATCATAGTCTATAACCAGGGTCCTAGTCATCATAGTCTATAACCAGGGTCCTAGTCATCATAGTCTATAGCCAGGGTCCTAGTCATCATAGTCTATAACCAGGGTTGTAGTCTATAACCAGGGTTCTAGTCATCATAGTCTATAACCAGGGTCCTAGTCTTCATAGTCTATAACCAGGGTTGTAGTCTATAACCAGGGTCCTAGTCATCATAGTCTATAGCCAGGGTCCTAGTCATCATAGTCTATAACCAGGGTCCTAGTCATCATAGTCTATAGCCAGGGTCCTAGTCATCATAGTCTATAGCCAGGGTCCTAGTCATCATAGTCTATAGCCAGGGTCCTAGTCATCATAGTCTATAGCCAGGGTCCTAGTCATCATAGTCTATAGCCAGGGTCCTAGTCATCATAGTCTATAACTAGGGTCCTAGTCATCATAGTCTATAACCAGGGTCCTAGTCATCATAGTCTAAAGCCAGGGTCCTAGTCATCATAGTCTATAGCCAGGGTCCTAGTCATCATAGTCTATAGCCAGGGTCCTAGTCATCATAGTCTATAGCCAGGGTCCTAGTCATCATAGTCTATAACCAGGGTCCTAGTCATCATAGTCTATAACCAGGGTCCTAGTCATCATAGTCTATAACCAGGGTCCTAGTCATCATAGTCTATAGCCAGGGTCCTAGTCATCATAGTCTATAACCAGGGTCCTAGTCATCATAGTCTATAACCAGGGTCCTAGTCATCATAGTCTATAGCCAGGGTCCTAGTCATCATAGTCTATAACCAGGGTTGTAGTCTATAACCAGGGTTCTAGTCATCATAGTCTATAACCAGGGTCCTAGTCATCATAGTCTATAACCAGGGTTGTAGTCTATAACCAGGGTCCTAGTCATCATAGTCTATAGCCAGGGTCCTAGTCATCATAGTCTATAACCAGGGTCCTAAGTCATCATAGTCTATAGCCAGGGTCCTAGTCATCATAGTCTATAGCCAGGGTCCTAGTCATCATAGTCTATAGCCAGGGTCCTAGTCATCATAGTCTATAGCCAGGGTCCTAGTCATCATAGTCTATAACCAGGGTCCTAGTCATCATAGTCTATAACCAGGGTCCTAGTCATCATAGTCTATAACCAGGGTCCTAGTCATCATAGTCTATAGCCAGGGTCCTAGTCATCATAGTCTATAACCAGGGTCCTAGTCATCATAGTCTATAGCCAGGGTCCTAGTCATCATAGTCTATAGCCAGGGTCCTAGTCATCATAGTCTATAACCAGGGTCCTAGTCATCATAGTCTATAACCAGGGTCCTAGTCATCATAGTCTATAGCCAGGGTCCTAGTCATCATAGTCTATAACCAGGGTCCTAGTCATCATAGTCTATAACCAGGGTCCTAGTCATCATAGTCTATAGCCAGGGTCCTAGTCATCATAGTCTATAACCAGGGTTGTAGTCTATAACCAGGGTTCTAGTCATCATAGTCTATAACCAGGGTCCTAGTCAGCATAGTCTATAACCAGAGAGGTTTTCCTGGTCAGGTATTGTGTTCAGGAGAAATGCCTGGGCTGCATCCCAAATGGCACACTAGTCTATATAGTGCACTACATTTGATCCTATGTGATCCTTGATCCTATGTGTCGCTGTCTTCTGTGTTCCAGATGAGCTGTTTTGGGCGGGGGCTGAGGCGGACGGCCCCTGCACGCGGCAGCAGCAGGAATGAGCTGGTGACCCCCTCGACGGCATCTCTAACCAGGGTTAACGGCTGGGCCTGTCCCCCTCACTCCTTCCAGCTGGTGGGATGGACAATATACAGCTACATGGCTGTAGTTGGCTTTGGGATCTATATCCCACTACTACCTTCACCCTGGAGCCACATGGCCTACTCTGTAACCTTTACTCAAGGAGTCAAGGACTCTGGGTCGAAAGCAGAGGTTGAAGAGGTTTCAAGGGGGCCTGGGGTCAAATACTTTCAAATACTTGAGCTGCACTCGATTTACTTTGCCTGGTACAAGTAGAACCATTTGATTTAGTTTTCCAGGTACAAGTAGAACCATTGGATTTAGTTTTCCAGGTACAAGTAGAACCATTTGATTTAGTTTTCCAGGTACAAGTAGAACCATTTGATTTAGTTTTCCAGGTACAAGTAGAACCATTTGATTTAGTTTTCCAGGTACAAGTAGAACTATTTGATTTAGTTTTCCAGGTACAAGTAGAACCATTTGATTTTAGTTTTCCAGGTACAAGTAGAACCATTTGATTTAGTTTTCCAGGTACAAGTAGAACCAATAGAATAGTACCAAAAGTCATTCTCAACTCAAATATGTGTAAATATTTGACCGAGGGGTTCAGGTCAGATGTTTTCTGCGAGATGTCTTGCTTGGTTTCAGTTCCTGAAATATTTCTGTTTTAAGTGAAGAGCAAGACCTATAAATTGCACAGAAGGCTTTCGTGTTGCCTTACGTCCCAAAATGGCACCCTATTCCCTACATAGTACACAACTTTTGACCTAAAGTAGTGCACTATGTAGGGAATAGGGTGCCATTTGGGATGTAAGCCACTGTCATCACAGCTCTTTTGTCTTGATTTGACTGCAGTATGATGTCAGCTGCACCTCTTGTTTAAAGACTAGCAGGTTGATGGCAGAAACAGAAAGAGTAGATTTATTCAGACTTGGCACTACTACTCCTCACATAGAGAAGCTTTTGTGTACCTTGATGGCTCTCCTAAAGGCCCCGTTTCTTATGTGTGGCTCTACCACACACAATGGAATCTTCTGTGAGAAGATCATGAATGAGTTGAATGTTATATTATTCACTAGTATACCGTACAGTGACTTCAAGTGACTATAAGGTCTGTGAAAATAACATCTGGACTGAGAGTGGACACTATGTCATACGTCGATACTGAATCAGATATTCAAGCTGGTTTGGATTCTACTATGGTTCATGCTGTGGCTATTTGATCAATTGTATCAATATTTCCCTTGTTAGTCCCTTGACCTTTCCACTATGCAGCTGACTGGCATAGCCTTCATTGTGCACCTGGTCACCCATCTAGCTGCCGTGTCTATAGACCCCGCAGAGGCAGGCGTCCGTGCCAAGAAGAGCTACTCCAACCCACTGCCTGTCTTCGACAAGAAGAAACAACCACATGTTATCCACAACCTACACTGCTACCTGTGTAAAATCAATGTGTATGTATCTCACACAAGTCTCGTTAAAAAGGGCAATCTGGAATTGGTCAAATGTTTTCATTCACTTTTAAAAGTGGCGGCCGGACATTTTGTTCTGGTTTGAATTCAGGATTACCTCTTTAAAAGTATATATTTATGGCCTGTTGCATTATACTATAAAATTGAGATACAATTGTGCGTTTTTTTTCTCATTGATGAAATCAACAAGATTGACGTGGTTTCTGTGTCTTTCTCCAGGGACCCAAAAGTGAAACACTGTGGTGTGTGCAACAAGTGTATTGAAGACTTTGACCACCACTGTAAATGGCTGAACAACTGTGTGGGGGGACAGAACTACTGGTAAGAGGAAGCATGGGAGGATGGCCCATTTCAGTCAACGTTGACTACTAAGAGTTTGAGGAAATATTGTTTTGAGTATTGTTCTTTTTAAATGTAGTTTATTTCAGCCATTCTGCTTTAGCTTCTGCTTTGCTTGCTCTTTGTGGTCTGGGCCGGGTAACTGGAAAGCACTTTGTGGCTCATATAAAAAGGACAAGGTTAAATCCAATACATTTGATTGAGATCAAAGCCACATTTCTCTCTGTTTCTCCTCCTCAGGTACTTCTTTGTGACGGTGTTGTCTGCTACACTGGGCGTCCTTGTGCTTCTCATGGTCGTCCTGTTCATCTGCATCCAGCATTATATGGACCCTGCCAGTCTCCGCACCGCACCACAGTTTACCAGTGAGTTTATCTCCGCACCGCACCACAGTTTACCAGTGAGTTTATCTCCGCACCGCACCACAGTTTACCAGTGAGTTTATCTCCGCACCGCACCACAGTTTACCAGTGAGTTTATCTCTGCACCGCACCACAGTTTACCAGTGAGTTTATCTCTGCATCGCACCACAGTTTACCAATGAGTTTATCTCTGCACCGCACCACAGTTTACCAGTGAGTTTATCTCCGCACCGCACCACAGTTTACCAGTGAGTTTATCTCCGCACCGCACCACAGTTTACCTGTGAGTTTATCTCCGCACCGCACCACAGTTTACCAGTGAGTTTATCTCCGCACCGCACCACAGTTTACCAGTGAGTTTATCTCCGCACCGCACCACAGTTTACCAGTGAGTTTATCTCCGCACCGCACCACAGTTTACCTGTGAGTTTATCTCTGCACCGCACCACAGTTTACCAGTGAGTTTATCTCCGCACTGCACCACAGTTTACCAGTGAGTTTATCTCCGCACCGCACCACAGTTTACCAGTGAGTTTATCTCTGCATCGCACAACAGTTTACCAGTGAGTTTATCTCCGCATCGCACCACAGTTTACCAGGGAGTTCATCTCCACACAACAGTTTACCAGTGAGTTTATCTCTGCATCGCACAACAGTTTACCAGTGAGTTTATCTCTGCATCGCACAACAGTTTACCAGTGAGTTTATCTCTGCATCGCACAACAGTTTACCAATGATTTTATCTCTGCATCGCACAACAGTTTACCAGGGAGTTTATCTCTGCATCGCACAACAGTTTACCAGGGAGTTTATCTCTGTATCGCACAACAGTTTACCAGTGAGTTTATCTCTGTATCGCACAACAGTTTACCAGGGTGTTGATCTCCACACCACAGTTTACCAGGGAGTTCATCTCCACACCACAGTTTACCAGGGAGTTCATCGCCACACCACAGTTTACCAGGGAGTTCATCTCCACACCACAGTTGTGTGATGAGTAACGGGACGTGGCTGGTCTTCCTGTCTGTAGGTGTGATGAGTAACGGGATGGGGCTGGTCTTCCTGTCTGTAGGTGTGATGAGTAACGGGACGTGGCTGGTCTTCCTGTCTGTAGGTGTGATGAGTAACGGGACGTGGCTGGTCTTCCTGTCTGTAGGTGTGATGAGTAACGGGATGGGGCTGGTCTTCCTGTCTGTAGGTGTGATGAGTAACGGGACGTGGCCGGTCTTCCTGTCTGTAGGTGTGATGAGTAATGGGACGTGGCTGGTCTTCCTGTCTGTAGGTGTGATGAGTAACGGGATGTTGCTGGTCTTCCTGTCTGTAGGTGTGATGAGTAACGGGACGTGGCTGGTCTGTAGGTGTGATGAGTAACGGGACGTTGCTGGTCTTCCTGTCTGTAGGTGTGATGAGTAACGGGACGTGGCAGGTCTTCCTGTCTGTAGGTGTGATGAGTAACGGGACGTGGCTGGTCTTCCTGTCTGTAGGTGTGATGAGTAACGGGACGTGGCTGGTCTTCCTGTCTGTAGGTGTGATGAGTAACGGGACGTGGCTGGTCTGTAGGTGTGATGAGTAACGGGACGTGGCCGGTCTTCCTGTCTGTAGGTGTGATGAGTAACGGGACGTGGCCGGTCTTCCTGTCTGTAGGTGTGATGAGTAACGGGACGTGGCCGGTCTTCCTGTCTGTAGGTGTGATGAGTAACGGGACGTGGCTGGTCTTCCTGTCTGTAGGTGTGATGAGTAACGGGACGTGGCTGGTCTTCCTGTCTGTAGGTGTGATGAGTAACGGGACGTGGCTGGTCTTCCTGTCTGTAGGTGTGATGAGTAATGGGACGTGGCTGGTCTTCCTGTCTGTAGGTGTGATGAGTAACGGGACGTGGCAGGTCTTCCTGTCTGTAGGTGTGATGAGTAACGGGACGTGGCTGGTCTTCCTGTCTGTAGGTGTGATGAGTAACGGGACGTGGCTGGTCTTCCTGTCTGTAGGTGTGATGAGTAACGGGACGTGGCTGGTCTTCCTGTCTGTAGGTGTGATGAGTAATGGGACGTGGCTGGTCTTCCTGTCTGTAGGTGTGATGAGTAACGGGACGTGGCTGGTCTTCCTGTCTGTAGGTGTGATGAGTAATGGGACGTGGCTGGTCTTCCTGTCTGTAGGTGTGATGAGTAATGGGACGTGGCTGGTCTTCCTGTCTGTAGGTGTGATGAGTAACGGGACGTGGCTGGTCTTCCTGTCTGTAGGTGTGATGAGTAACGGGACGTGGCTGGTCTTCCTGTCTGTAGGTGTGATGAGTAACGGGACGTGGCTGGTCTTCCTGTCTGTAGGTGTGATGAGTAACGGGACGTGGCTGGTCTTCCTGTCTGTAGGTGTGATGAGTAACGGACGTGGCTGGTCTTCCTACCCCTGGCACCCATGGAGACAGGGTCAGGGAGTCTCCTGGTTGTCGCCTTCCTCACGGTCATGTTGGCTACTGGCTCTCTACTGCTGCTGGTTCACCTACTGGGCTTCCACATCTATCTCTGTGAGTTACAAACTGGTCCAAGGGCTGTATGTATCAAGTGTCTCAGAGTAAAAGTGCTGATCTAGGATCAGGTTCCCCCCTGTCCATATAAGCGTTTTCATTATGATCTGAAAGACAAAACTGATCCTCGATCAGCAGTTCTGTTCTGAGACTTTGTGAATATGGGCCCAGACCTGGTTAGAATATTGTACATATGTGAAAATACTTTTGAATACCTTCCATATAGTAGATTTTATCTTGATTTAGTACAATGGAACCGATGGAATAATGTATCTGTATGTGAGTTGGCATGACAACACTTAATGTTTCTCTCTGAGGATGTTTCTCTTGCAGTGTTCTAACAATACACAAGGTCATCACAACCAGACGCTACATACTGCATGTCTTCCTTCGTTCATGACTGTCTTCTCTTCCTCTGGTCTCTGCAGTGTTAAACCAAATGAGCACGTATGACTACATTATAACAAGACGTCGTAAACAGACCAGCCAGCAGGACGTAGAGATGGGCTTTCCCCAGTCATCTGACAGCAACGCAGGACAGGTCAGATCCTTTGTTTCACTACTCCTATCTGGCCGTGGTGATTAACCAACCAGGATTTCTGGAAAAACTTGGCATTTTGGGAAAGTTATTGGAATTTGCAACTCCAATTCCAATAGTTGCATGCAAACAGTTTTTTTCAATCCCACAGCCATGAGGTTGGTACAAGTGAGACTACACAATCATGTATTCTCAGGATCGATATGTTGATTTGATTGTTTTTTAGAATCATCCACAAATGGAGCCCTCCATCGATTGTGATGCGTTGTTGTCAGACAGTGTCAGGTAGGTAATCCCACTAGGAAATCATGACACCGATGCGTTTGGTTATCATGTACAGTGTTGCAAGACACAGGTGCTGGAAGTTCTGCTATGCAGCTGTGGAATTGTAATCTTCCAAAGTGTAAAAGTTATCTCAAAGATAGACCTGTAGAATCACACATTATTGTAGTTCTCAAAGATAGACTTGTAGAATCACACATTATTGTAGTTCTCAAAGATAGACCTGTAGAATCACACATTATTGTAGTTCTCAAAGATAGACTTGTAGAATCACACATTATTGTAGATATCTCAAAGATAGACCTGTAGAATCACACATTATTGTAGATATCTCAAAGATAGACCTGTAGAATCACACATTATTGTAGAATCACACATTATTGTAGATATCTCAAAGATAGACCTGTAGAATCACACATTATTGTAGTTCTCAAAGATAGACCTGTAGAATCACACATTATTGTAGTTCTCAAAGATAGACTTGTAGAATCACACATTATTGTAGATATCTCAAAGATAGACCTGTAGAATCACACATTATTGTAGATATCTCAAAGATAGACCTGTAGAATCACACATTATTGTAGAATCACACATTATTGTAGATATCTCAAAGATAGACCTGTAGAATCACACATTATTGTAGTTCTCAAAGATAGACTTGTAGAATCACACATTATTGTAGTTCTCAAAGATAGACTTGTAGAATCACACATTATTGTAGATATCTCAAAGATAGACCTGTAGAATCACACATTATTGTAGATATCTCAAAGATAGACCTGTAGAATCACACATTATTGTAGTTCTCAAAGATAGACCTGTAGAATCACACATTATTGTAGTTCTCAAAGATAGACCTGTAGAATCACACATTATTGTAGTTCTCAAAGATAGACCTGTAGAATCACACATTATTGTAGTTCTCAAAGATAGACCTGTAGAATCACACATTATTGTAGTTCTCAAAGATAGACCTGTAGAATCACACATTATTGTAGTTCTCAAAGATAGACCTGTAGAATCACACATTATTGTAGTTCTCAAAGATAGACTTGTAGAATCACACATTATTGTAGTTCTCAAAGATAGACCTGTAGAATCACACATTATTGTAGAATCACACATTATTGTAGATATCTCAAAGATAGACCTGTAGAATCACACATTATTGTAGTTCTCAAAGATAGACTTGTAGAATCACACATTATTGTAGTTCTCAAAGATAGACCTGTAGAATCACACATTATTGTAGTTCTCAAAGATAGACTTGTAGAATCACACATTATTGTAGTTCTCAAAGATAGACCTGTAGAATCACACATTATTGTAGTTCTCAAAGATAGACCTGTAGAATCACACATTATTGTAGTTCTCAAAGATAGACCTGTAGAATCACACATTATTGTAGTTCTCAAAGATAGACCTGTAGAATAACACATTATGCATGGTACCTCCTTGTTTTTTCCTGTGGTAGCTGCAAGAATCAGGAAACAGGAACCATTTCAAGTCGACCTTCTGGATCTTTCTGTACTGAGGTCAGTTACCCTAACCAAATTAAACTACTTTTGTCATCGTATTCTAAAGTAATATTTGGGGTATTGTCTGTATGAAGGTCTTTTGTTTCTGAACTATCAGTTAGGACCATTTGCAAGAAAATATTATAATAAAATAAGTCAATATGTTCTTGTTCTAGTTGGACAACTTTACTAAATCATCAGAAAAGGAAAATGGCTTTTACTATGGCACAGAGCTACCCACCCAGATTATACCAGGTGAGTTACCCACCCAGATTATACCAGGTGAGTTTACCCACCCAGATTATACCAGGTGAGTAAACCCACCCAGATTATGCCAGGTGAATAAACCCACCCAGATTATACCAGGTGAGTAAACCCACCCAGATTATACCAGGTGAGTTTACCCACCCAGATTATACCAGGTGAGTTTACCCACCCAGATTATACCAGGTGAGTTTACCCACCCAGATTATACCAGGTGAGTAAACCCACCCAGATTATACCAGGTGAGTTTACCCACCCAGATTATACCAGGTGAGTAAACCCACCCAGAATATACCGGGGGAGTTTACCCACACAGATTATACCGGGGGAGTTTACCCACACAGATTATACCGGGTGAGTTTGAGCAGACATTTTCAATTCAGCATGAACTTTTTTAAATGCCTACGCTGAATTTAGGTCTCCGGGTCTTTCCTATTTAGCAAGAGTTGTGTCCCAAATGGCACTCTGTTCCCTATTTAGTTCACTACCTTTGACCAGACCCCAGTGAATATGGGTCCTGGTCAAAAGTAGTGCACTGCATAGGGAATATGGTGCAATTTGGGACACAGCCGTAGGTGATTATCAGTGTAACTAATTCCAATCTGCTGGTTTTCCTCACTGACATGTTTTAAATGTTGTGTCTGGAAGGTGAAGTGGTGATGGATGACCCCTTGGGCTGGAGGTCGGGTGGAGGTGGAGAGGGCCCAGAGCAGGCCCGTGTGAGGGTGTCCCACTGCACTGACAGAGCTCAGCAGTAGCTGGTCTCTGATGCTCTGCAGGTGGCCACACACAGTACCTGAGGACTAAAGGCATTGACACGCCATAGTGAACGTCCGGCCGTGTGCAGTACAGTAGATCACCTACTGGATGTTGACTAACTGTGGTCGATACAACATGTCAAATCTTTGGGAAATGAACAAAAAATGACTGTTGATGTTGTCTGGTCAGAAGCCATGGAATCGTCCACGGCAGCAGTATTGACACCAGCACAGCACCGGGGAACAATAGAATGTTCATGCTGGATTGAAGCCACCGTGATGCGTCCAACGGACCTGCTGCTGTTGCCTATGACGATCACCACTTGAAACGGAAATGGAACATTTATAATTTACACTGGATATTTACACTGAGTGATAGGAAGGACATTTATTTTGCAGCAATTTTATGTATTTTATCTGGGGATTTAAATAATTGTTTTACCTATGTTTTATTTGTTAATTTAGCCATTTCAGATCATAATGTTCTTGCCTGAATTTTTAAATAAAATGTGTAAACATACTGTACAAACTCTTGAATGAAATGTTCCATTCCCAAGTTAACCACACAGTGGCGCTACTGAGACTCCTTGAACTACAATTGAACTACAATAAATCTCATTAATTTATACCCTATGTATATCCAGGCTATGAAGTGACAGAGCATTTGTCATTCCTAAGAAACATTTCCTGGAGCTGTAAATTAGTGTCTTGGATAATCCATGAGTGCTGTACAGTGGTGGCTGGTAGCACTTTAAATGGGGAGGACACGGATCATAGTAATGGCTGAAACGGAATGAATGCATTTTGTTTGATACCATTCCGTTCACTCCATTCCAGACATTTATTATGAGGCGTCCTCCTCTCACCAGCCTCCTCTGGTGCTGTTTCACCACCAGCCTCCTGGCCCCAGTGGACACTGCGTTATATCATCTCCAGTTCTACATGTTAAATCATTACCACTAGTGTATAACCCTTTAAAGAGGTCTATGCCATGAGTGGACAAGATCAGAGAATTAACCATACCTAGAAATCAAATGACCCACAGAGGTTAGATGGGGGCAGAGTGATACAATTACAGAGAAGTTGAGACTTTGATTTTCAAGCCCCATGTGCATTCCAAGCAGAACTGTTGACGTTGAAGGAAGTTGAGGGTTCTGTCCTAAATCGCTATCTTTTAGGGAATATCTTATTTCCCTAGAGAGAATGTGCATCCCAAATGACACCCTATAAGCCCTGGTTAACAGAGGTGCACTAAAGGAATAGGGTGCCATTTGGGATGCAAATTGCCTCCACTGTATCTTTGAGGAGAATCTTCTTTCCCCAGAGAGAGAATCCCACAGGCCATGTGTTGACCAGCCCACACAAGACATCCTGTACCCGGACTAGAGCCAGGGTGTATTTCCTGGAGAAAATCTGTTTTTATTTTCTCATCTTTTATATACATGTCATGACCTTTGACCTTAGTGATGTGCTACTGCTTTCTCACTCTGCCTGTACTGTCTCTTTATTGTGGAATACATTTCACTCGGGATGTATATTCTGAGGTATTACATTATTGGATGGGAGTACAATTGATTGAATAGCAGCAGCTAATACAAGTGAAAGTACAATCACCTCACTGGCTGATCTAACATTTGATAGATGGTTTTAGAAGCCCCCCCCGAATACCGCCATACTGCAAAAGAGCATGACAGAACAGAGATTCCCACGGAACGGAAGGAATTCACTTATATCCTATTATGGATCAAACAAAACACGTCCTGCATCACCTTCATGAGAATAGATTGATGTTTACACGAGTGGTAGGAGTGCTGCAGCCAATCAGTGGCCTGGATTTCTCCCCGCATTTCTTTCTGAGAGGCGAACAGCAGACAGGCATTTGAGATTCTATATAGCGGGAGAATATAGTGTTGGCAACGCTCTTTCAACCTCCGACATTCCTCGACATGCAGTTATGATTTGTGGAATTGACAACAAAGAACAGTGGATTGGAGAAGGATTGAGATATCAGGTAAATGTGTTATTTTACAGATGTGGTCAAATATTTTTGGCAAAAGAACAGCTATTGATGTTGACAGTTTATTTGTTTTGGTGTTCGTTTATTTTGACACTGACGCAGTCGGGTTCAATGCCTTTTTATAAATATGCAACTTGATAGCTACAAATGTAAATGTATTTCAATATTTCATTGCACTAAATGATGTTGTGCATTTTATATGCAGGAAGTAGCTTGATTGTCAAATATGCTTTCGTTTTTCCCTCATTTGAAAGCACTGGTCTTTTACGCCGTTTGGTTCTGGAATTATGCCTTGCATAATGGTGTATCGTTTACTGAATTGTAGACGCTGTCAATGGTGTATACGCATATTCAATGTATTGCCAGGTATTGCGTTATGCACTGCAAAGTGGCAATAGAAGAGCGGCGACTGCAGCCTGTGCATGGTCACAATAACAATGGTCACGTGCCACTGTGGACTATTCCAGAGACCACTACTGGAGCATGAATCTCTGCACATTTGCAAGTTTATGTAACCAGTCTCGCGCATGAAACACGCTCATACTGCATTACACAACTTCCGTACTGTCAACTTAAACAACACCATAGTATAGGCGATGTCGTTTGTTCTCCCGACGTTTTACATGTGTTGTTGTTACCTTCTCCCTACTACGTCCTCTATCAAGAGGTCAAGTCCGTGATGACATAGGAGATCCTCTTGAAACTGTAGGACAGATCGTTTGTATCGAACCCTGCGCTGCCTTCTAATGCATGATTATTACATCATGTCGCCTGGACAGCCTAGAAGGGAAATAGTTGGAGCCTTTTTGGAATGCTAATATTCTCATCCATACAAACTACCGTAAGGATGCATAACGCCCATTTACCCAGTTCTCTTCCTTATTCTGTTTCTGTACTCTTTAGGCTACGTCGATTTTATTGCGTCAAAGATTCTACCTATATCTTGTAACATGATGATGATATGGTAGTGTGGCTGATGGTAATGGTAGTGTGGCTGATGGTCATGTATGTTAATGGAAATGACAGATGCTTGGCAGGCAGCACTACACGCGTTGGGCTTACATACAGTATCTAGTGTTTCACAGTCAAGCGAGTTAAATGAGAGCGTTTGCCAATCAGTCTTTGCTTTTTTCGGACTCAAGTATTATATAAGTAAAGCACTACTGTAATTAAAACGTTGACCTAATTGCAAACGTAGGTCAGATTCTACAAATAAATGGCCCAGTATTTTGTTCATAGCACTTCTGATTTACATGTGCGTTAGCCTTGTTTTATCGCCATATGTTGTATTAGGTACGCACGAGGAGAGAATGCAGTCATCCACTGACCTTTGCCCCAGATTTCTCTCTTGGCTCTAGGTTTGCAGTGCACCTCTGGTCCCGAGAGCCTCTGGGTCCAGTCATAAACGATTACCCTCACGATGTAAATTAGTCCGTTTTGTTGTTCCATTCAGGACAGTGTGGTTTTATGAAAGGTTATGTTTTGGTAAAAAGCCACCTTATGAAAGTGTGTTGTCTGCATGGTCAGTGAAAAAAGCCAAAGAGGTGGTCTAGTAGTCAACGCTTTAAGCCGCCTCCTCAGGAGCACATGTACGATGTACCGCTGTCAACATGGGTTTGAATCCGGACGACTGCTCTTTAAGCCGGTTCTCTCCTACCTTTCACCACAATCCAACGTGAAAAAATACTCCCTCTCTTTTTCCCCACAAAATGTTTTAAAAAGCCAGATATATTCAGCTCTTGTAGTCCTCTTAAATCATTCAGGTAATTGTTGGTGTCACTGATGATTAGTAATTAGAGGAAGCTGTCTGTTTCTAATCAGCACGCTACATTTGGAAATGTTTTAGTTTTTAAGTGTTAACTTTTCCTCTCCCAGCCGAGTGATATCAATAAAACATGTGGTTCCAGTTTCCACAATTGACTGTAGTATGTCAAAGGGAACCCGCTTTGTTCTGCATTCCTGTTGAAGTTCAACACCTTCCACTCAGTGCTGTCGGATGAACAGGGCTGCACATCCCAAATGGCACCCTATTCCCTAATAGTGCACTACTTTTGACCAGAGCCCATGTCGTGTACTGCATAGGAATAAGG